>NC_021165.2:49980240-50023823 GCF_000331145.2 Cicer arietinum
CTGTCAACATACAGACCACCTTACTTTAATGGCACATACTACTATTTCTGGAAAAGCAAAATGCAGCTATTCTTGAAATCTCAAGATACATGTATTTGGCGCGTCATTACAGATGGAGATTTCATACCAAGAGTCGACCAAAATGATTCAACCTCTGCTGAAAAGAAAGAAGCAAATTGGACAACAGATGAAAAATCTAAGGTACTTCTAAACTCAAAAGCTCACTTATTTTTATCTTGTGCTTTAAGTCGGGAAGAAAGCAAAAAAGTTGATGAATGCAAAACTGCTAAAGAAGTATGGGACACATTACAAACTCATCACGAAGGAACAAGCCATGTGAAAGAAACAAGGATTGATATAGGCATAAGAAAGTTTGAACTATTTGAAATGAATGAAGGAGAAACCATTGATGAGATGTACTCAAGATTCACAACCATTGTAAATGAAATGCGCTCTTTAGGGAAAGCATACTCAGTACAAGACAGAGTCAGAAAGATCATGAGATGTCTTCCAATAATATGGAGACCAATGGTGACAGCCATAAGTCAGGCCAAGAATCTTGACGTACTCGGACTGGAGGAACTAATTGGAACATTACGAGCACATGAAGTGCTGCTACAAGAAGACAAACCAATCAAAAAGGTCAAAACAATAGCTTTGAAAGCATCTCAAGAAAGTACACCAGTACAAACAGATGAGGACTCAGAAGAAATCGAACAAGAAGATGTTGATAAAGAGATAGTTCGTCTTACAAGAAAGATACAAAGAATGTTGATAAGAAGGGATCAAATCAAAAAGGGATTTCTAGATAAAAAGGAATTCAAAACTGAAATAGATAAAAGCAAAATCATTTGTTTTGGCTGCAACAAACAAGGACATTACAAAACTGAATGTCCATTAAACAAAAAGGTGCCAAAGAAATTTCCTTTCAAAAAGAAGTCAATGATGGCAACCTGGGATGAATCTGATGAATCAGAAACAGAGAAACCTGAAAAAGCCAATCTGTGTTTAATGGCAGATATTGAAGAAACAGAGGTAAATTCTGAACCATGTCTTATATGCAAACAAATGGAAATCGAATTTGATAATTTATTAAATGATTCAAACTTTCTCATTCAAAAATGTAGTTCTTTTAAAGAAAGATTTCACAAAGAAAAAGAAGAGAAAGAGAAAATTCAGGCTATGAATGATAAACTTAAAGAGATCATTCAAAAAGTTCGTCTTACAAAAAAGATACATAGAATGGTGAGAAGAAGGGATCATATCAAAAAAGGATTTTCAAATCAAAAAGAAAACTTCAAAATAGAGGTAGACAAAAGTCAAATCACATGCTTTGGATGCAATAAACAAGGACATTATAAAACTGAATGTCCCTTGAACAAAAGAGCACCAAAGAAGTTCCCTTTCAAGAAAAACTCCATGATGGTGAACTAGGATGATTATGATGAAACAGAAACAGAGGAACCTGAAGAAGCTAGCTTAAGTTTAATGGCAAATACTGAAGACAAGGAGGTAATAAATTCTGAACCATGTCTTTTATGTGAACAAATTGAAAAAGATTTTGTTAGCTTACTTAATGATTCAAATCTGCTTGTTCAAAAATGTAGCTCTTTAAATGATCAATATTTAAAAGAAAAAAGGGGAAAAAAGAAAGCTCATGTTATGATTGATGAACTAAAAAATATCATTCAGAACATGCAGGAATCTCATTTTAAGGAAACTAATGAATCTGAAAATCAAGAACGTTCTGCAACGAAAACGGAGAATGTTCTCCTTAAAAGTGAAAATGAACTTCTTAGAAATGACTTGTCAAATTTTATTAAAGCTACTAAAACCTTTCAAAAAATCATGGGATCTCAAGTGGGAATATTTGATAAAGCTGGTATTGGTTTTGATAAAACTCAAAAAAGGAAAATATATGAAAACTTTTTTGTTTCGGAAAGAAAAGAGGATAAATTCAAAACCAAATGCTCATATTGTAAGAAACTTGGACATTTGGAATTTGCTTGATACGTTAAGAAAAAAGATGAAAATATTAAAAGCAAAAGGTTTTTTAAAAGGGAAGATCGCTCTGCAAATATAGCTGAACCAATTTTGAAAAATCTGCAAAAAGGAGAATGTTCTCCATGTTGTTCTCAAAACGGAGAAAGTTCCAAAACGAAAGTTGAACCTTCTACAGAAAATCTGGGAAAAAGGGAACGATATGGAATTTCTGCAAAATCAACTTTAAATCCGTGTAAAACTCAGATTTTGAAACCATATCGAAGACCAACAACAAAGTATTCCTATTATTCCAAAAATGGTCACTTTGAATCAACTTGTTATTTTAAAAAGAAATCAAGTTTTAAAAAATCTTCTAAAAGAATATATACTAACCATCAAGGACTCAAACGAATATGGGTACCAAAATCATTACTAACTTGTGATGTAGGAACACCATCCAACAATCAAGAGAGAACATTGATACATGGACAAGGCATGCTCAAGACACGTGAATGGAAAAGTATGATGTCTCATCTCGTTACAAAAATTTGGAGTTCCTTTAACCTTTGGAAACATTAAAACAAAGGAGATGAAGAAGAAGAATATTCTGGACAACAACAATAGAATGCTTTCCAGGAAACCGAGATTAATAATTAGTCCTTGTTTCATTCTTCTCCTAAAAGTTGGAGAATGATAAAGGCAAAATCTAAGAGAATGATCAATTTAAGGAAAAAGGTTCATTCTGGAAGCAATACCAGAACATTCTGTAGAAGAGAGAAACATTCTCTATAAAAGCAGAACATTCTGCAGAAGAGCAGAGCATTCTATAGAAGAGCAGTACCAGAACATTCTGCAGAAGAGAGAAAAATTCTCCAGAAAAGCATAACATTCTGCATAAGAGCATAACATTCTGTAGAAAAGCAGAACATTCTGTAGAAGAGCAGAACATTATGCAAAAGAGCAGAACTTTCTGCAAAAGAGCAGAACATTATGCAGAAAATCAGAATATTCTCCAGAACGTTCTTAACAGTTTATATGCAACATTCAATCAAGTCTAATGTTTTCTATTAAGATGATATGGTTCAAAAAATATCGACAACTTCTAAATGAGTTTGAACCATTTAGTTTTCGGCACTCCTAAACATCTCATTATTGACATTTCCTCTAAAAACATGTCATGATCAAATTATTGGAAGAACTAAATTGGAAGGATATGGTGCCAAAGTTACTACTATTAGAGTCTTGATGAAAGTCAACCATCAGATCAAAGGAATAGTAACAAGTTTGAATGGTGGTCCTTTAGAAGAACCACATATTCACATTGTCCTCTTGTCTAATTCAAGTGCTTCTTTGGATCTTATCAAGGTATATTCTTATCATGATTACTATTTAATTCATTCATGGAACTCAAATCATTTTCTACAAATTCTCCTTTTATGTCCTTAAATTCATTTTTTATGTGAACAAATCTCTTTGATTGTTTTTTATAAATACAAACTTTTTTAGCATAAAAATGTTTTGTAAAGAGAGATTTATACTTGACATGATATCACATTCATTTTGCTTCCCTTGCGCTCATTATCATGTTCAAATTAAAATGTTGTCTGTTGTGAAAGAAGACAAAAGAGCAAAGAGACATCTTGCTTGTGTTCTGACATTTTGAAATTTTAAAGGATATCAATTTCAATATATTTAGGGGGAGTTTTTAGAAAATGTTATATTTCTTAAAACTGGAATCTATTCATTGTTTTCTATGTGTAGTATATATTTCCTTTGTATTCCCCAATCTTTTTGTTTTAGATTTTATGTTCAGATTTTATGTTAGTTCAAAAATCTGAATCATATTCTGAGGGGGAGTTTTTAAGCTCTCTTTGATTAAAATTAGAATCAGAATTAAAATCTAAATTAACATGTTTGTTATCAAGAAAAAGGGGGAGATTGTTGAGACAAAATCTCAATTTAATGTTTTGATGAAAACAAACAAAAAGTTAATTAAGAATGTTAATTATGATTCTAAGTGTTTTGGTATTTAACATGTGTGTTTAAGTGTATTAATCAAAGATATGATCCAAGTAAAGCAAGAATAAATCAGCATGAAAAGCAAAATCTGAACAAACAAGAAAGGAGAAAATTCTTAGTAAAATCTGGAAAACGGAGAATGTTCTCCAGTTTTAGAATAATCATCACACCTCAAAAACCAATCAATCTCCACTAGTTAAAAAGAAGTTTTAGTCTCTAGATTTTACATCTATTTCATCAACACTTGGCAAGGAATCAACTGAGATGATTAGATTCAAAGAAACCACTTGAATCACAAAGAGAGAAGATCATGAATTGGCAAGACCAGACATATCTGGACATTCTTGACAGCATTCTGATCAATCTGGACAGCAGTGGAATGATTGTCACAGCTCCAAAATCAACCAATCTCCATTAGTTCAAAGAAGATTCTGCTTCCGAATTTCATGCTAATGTTATCAATACTTGGCAAGGAACATGTAGGAACCATTTTAGTCAAAGAAGGCATTCGAATCACAAAGAGAGAAGATCACGAATTAGCAAGACCAGACATATATGAACATTCTTGACAACACTCTGATCAATCTGGACAACACTGCAACACCAACCTCCAGACTGATAAAACATTATCCAACTTATTATACTTGATCTTCAGCAGCAAACATCTTTCTCCAGAATTATCATACCAGTCTCCAGATTGATTATCAATCTCCGTTTCTGCAGAATTTCAATTTTGATCTCCTTACTTCTGCAGTGGTTTATAATCATTCACCAAACTGTTTTGGATAGAATCAAAGCTCCAGATCGAAGCTGTAACATCAATAATTACATATGAAGCTTCAAGGACCATTAAACACAAGATAAATCTGACCAAGAACAAAGAAATCAACCCAGTCAACAAAGTTCAAAAGCTGGAATATATTTATTCAAATATATTGGTTTTGGTCAAATCTGACAGAGCACTACCAACAACTCTTTTGACCATTATTAAATGCTCTAAAAAGCCTATAAAAAGAAGGCCAAGCTCAAGGAAAAATCAGAGCTTCAAGTCCTAAGAAAATTCATTACTCATTTCAATCATACTTGAATTTCTCTCACACACATACATTGAATCAAATCTGATTTTTCCCATTCGATTTCTAGAATCATTCTCTTGTATTTCTCTGTCAAAGAATCAGAACTCAAACAAGTGTTGAGCCTTCTTAGATTCTAAAAAGCAATCTCATCATTATTGTAAAACTCAAACTATAAGAGTTTAATATAGTTTGGGTAGATTGAAAGAAATCATATCAAGGTTGATAGGTGACTTGATTGAACTTATTTCTGGGTGGAAAGGTTTTACCTTTGTAGCAGATCAAGGTTGATCTCAACTAGGTGTTGTAAAACCAAGAAGGTTCTTTGTTTTAAACATTTAGTGGAAAATCTCACGGTTGTGAGGACTGGACGTAACCTAGGTTGGGTGAACCAAGATATATCGATGTGTGGTATTTCTTCCCTTATCTATTTACTTTCAGTTTGATTGATTATCAAGTTAATTACATAAACTGAATTGTTGATTTTAACTAATCAAGAACGTTCTTCGTTTTCCGGTTAAAACCAAGAACGTTCTCTGTTTTCTGTTTTCACAACCAAGATCAATCTTGAGTTATTTTCTTAAGTTTTTAACAGGAATTTTTAAAAAGGTGCATTTACAATTCAAACCCCCCCTTTCTTGTAAATCGACATTTTTACTTCAACATCATCTAACTAAATAAGTTTTGACATCTATCAAAATAGTAAATCTATTCTAAAAAAACTTGCAATTACAAATTGGTCTAAAAAAACATATTCAAGCATAGAATGATCACAATTCAAAAACATACCGAAATGAAAAATTCAAAAAAGTTCAACAATAAAATTGGCACACTAATCGAAGATGACTCTAACATGCCTAAATTTATTAATTGACTAACACATCGACAACTAATAGAAAATAAACTATTATTTACTGAATTGGCGGTTGCTAATAGAAAATAAACTATCAAAGATGACTCTATACAATCCTAATTATTATGTCTCTTCCATGTTGGTGGTTGCTTCAACTGCTATCAACTCATCATATACTAACACATGTCGCATATAAGAAGTCACAGGAGAAACAAATGTACGTGAGCTATCATTTGCAAGATTTAAACGAGTGGAGTAGGGTAAATTAAACGTACATTCAACATCATAGCTTATAACGCATAAAAATATCAATTGATGCATGATAACACATTTACCATCTCAATCATCCACTTCATCGAGGGTCATTCTAACTTTAGATTGATAAGAGTACAAAAACAACCTACTACCTTAGAACAAGAGTGTCTAGTCAAAGTGATTCATTATTCATCGAAATGCCTCGGCGATGCCTCACCTTTATGTAAGACATTCCTACTTACAATTCCTTCAAGGTCACCACCACCGTTGAGCTCCAACTCTATCATGACACAACCTTTAATATGTCCTATAATGAATGCAACAAATAACATGCAAGAGATAACAATCATCGTCAACAATCATTGTCTAACAACACTCAACCCATATTTACAATTAGGTGTTCTACGATAAATTTACGTTTATTGTCATCATACAAATTATATATACAATATCTACATTATTCAACTTCGTTAACTTAATTCTATGTTAATAATTTAATCTTACTATCTAACTTCTTATTACTAGATAATTATTAACTTAATAAATCATTCAGATTAAATTTAATTGATTAATTCTAAGATTCTAATAAATTATTATTAAATTAATTTGTTAATGACATCATTCTAATTGATTAATATATAACTTAGCCATGATCTATTTGTGATTGTTAACCTAATCAATTATTTAGTCATTCATAATTCGCTAATCTTAATTTATGATATACTAACCCTAATTTACTATTCTGATTGATTATTAAGGTCCTCATAATTGGTTATTCTTTAACTTAAACATTTGCTGATTTTCGACATTATATTAATCAATTAATCATCGTTTAGTAATGGATTATTATTCATTTATCTTAACACTAATCAATTAGTACTATAGAAAACAAAACATAATGCAGTGTTCTAATATAAAATCGTTTTTAATTTTTAAATATCAACACTTATCTTCAACATATCTTAGTGGAAAATACAATTAAGTAAAAAAAAAAAAAATTGCCATTTTTGTAAATAATACACCAAAAGTTCTTAGAAACTAACAATATCCTCATCAGTCATCAATAGTGTACTTAAACTTGTCAATATACCACAAGAAGAAAATCTTAAAATTCATTTCTCCATCCACAGTGGGGCGTGATACACAGAGTCGATTATGCCCTTATGTATATCCAGCTCAACTGCATAAAGTCTCACCAATGAAGGGGTTTAAATTTTTTTTAACTTAAATATATTTTTAGTTTCTATAAAATTATGATATTTCAAGTTTATTACTTAAAAAAAATTTATTCATATTTAATCCCTATTTTAATTTTATAGGACTTTTTTTAGGGACTAAAAGTATTAAATTTTTACACACAAAAAATTCAAAATAGGAAATAAATTTGAATGCAAAACTTTTAGGGGCTAAAAAGTTAAGAACTATTTATAGA
Source organism: Cicer arietinum (assembly GCF_000331145.2). NCBI lineage: Eukaryota > Viridiplantae > Streptophyta > Magnoliopsida > Fabales > Fabaceae > Cicer > Cicer arietinum. Next base: position 49,987,856 of record NC_021165.2, read on the forward strand.
GACTAATAATAAAATTTTGAAATTTTATAGAGACTTAACTTATTTGACCTTTTTTTTAATTATTAAAATTGTACTTTATTTATCAAAGGCCTAATTTTTAAAATTAATTAAAACAAGGTCTCCAAAATATGTAAGACAATCATGCTCCATTGGGTATGTGTAAGTGATTAAGTTTCACATCAACTAAAAACGTGATAAATATTGGATATATAAAAGGGGTGACTCATATACTATATAGCCTTAAGGTTTTGGGCTGAGATGTAGTGTTAAAATCTCTTGTAGTCCTAGAACATTTTATTTGTTGTTTCTTCCACGTTCCCCGAACTCTTAAACAACTGCTATCATTATTCAATTTTTTTTCTTTTTTTTGGTATCATTTTCATTATCATTATTCAATCTCTTTGATTGGGATGCATCGCTAGCATTATTCAACCTTTTTTCCTACCAATAAAATCTCACAATTATTAGTAATATTTTTTTTGGCACAACTTTTATTAATGTTAACCTCTTCTAAAAAAAGTTCTTGAGAATAAACCATTTTTTATTGCAAAGTGGACATTTAAAATAAACTTATTTGACACGCTGTGTTAGAATTTGATTTTTTACGTTAAGATAATTCAAGGAAGAACCAAATTTTTACTTCAACTAACCATAAAATCAATTTGTAGTACTATTATGTTTAGAATAATTTGTTCTTTTCAACCGCAAATACCCAAAAGAAATCAAGATTTTAACAAAAGATGAAATCTATTAAAAATGAACTAGTTATAGGGCGAGAAAGTGATCATGAAAGAAAAAAAAAAGTCAATATATAATCGATCCATGATGAATTGAGTGACAAATTATAGTTGCATCGTCAGCAATTTATTTAGATCTTCTAGAAACTTTCTTTTATATAAAAGATTTCCAAGGAACTTTGTATTCATTGAAAGAAAAGAAAATAATAGAATATATACAAAGACATATTTTCAGCTCCTATAGATAGATGTAGATAATGCTTATCCAATAGCACTTAGATGTAAAAGTGGATGAAATGAAAAAGATATATTTATATCCAAAAAAAAATATAATAGTACTAAATCTCTTGAAATAGAGTTTTATTGATTATAGTTTTAATTAAAATGATTAATTTTTAGAATTGCACATAAAAGATCTCTTGTAAAAATATAAACTATGCTTAGTGCTTATGACATTAAAAGGATAGGGAAAAGCAAGCTTCATATTATTTTTAATAAGATACTATATAATATAACTATATTTTATTTCACTATCAGTTACAGCCTACAGGTAGCTACTGAATCTTCGCATAGCTAAATGATAGTGTTAATTATTATTAACAAACTATTGAGATCTCCAATTTAGCCTCATCTCAAATCCATTGCTGCAATTGTGATAGTCTTGAATAGTTTTCTCAATCTCAGATTGTGTATTCATGACAAAAGGTCCATATTGAGCAATTGGCTCATTCAATGGTTGTCCTCCAATCAACACAAACCTCAAAGGCTTTGAAGATTTATTCCAAACACTAAGTCCATCACCACCTTGAGTGAAAACAATAACATGATGAGCCACAATTGGTGATGAATTTGGTGAACCAAAAACACCTTCCCCTTCAATTATATATGCAAATGAATTCCATGACTCAGGAATACTTTGATCCAGTTGAGTTCCTGGCATCATGGAGAAATCTAGGAACATTGTTGGAGTTCTTGTGTAGACTGGAGAATTCACTCCCATTGCTCCTCCTGCTATCACTCTCACTTCAACACCCTCCTTTTCTGCTGATGCTATTTCCTCACTTGGAAGTTCTTGATAGTTTGGCTCAATCCTGAATTAATAAAACTCCAATATAAATTAATCAGTAAAATGTCAAAAATGTTAATAGCAGAAATCCAACTCCAAATACACATTAACATTACATTTTGTTATTGGCTGATAAATTGATCCAGAGTTGCAATCCATTGTTGTTTGCTTCTGCAGGCATTTCAGAGTGGATAATTCCCCTGCCTGCAGTCATCCACTGCACACAAAAGATAAAGTATATTAAAAAAAGATTAGAACTATCCAATGTTCCAATTAATCTTCTTCTTAGTGTTTTTTGTATTACAGTTGTAAAATGATCATTATTGTCTCTTCTATTAATAATAATTCCCTTTTTCTTCATGTTTCTCGTATATTTTTTTATAACTCTTTATGTTGAATTAGTATTGTTGGTATCTAAATAAGTACCTGAACATCACCAGTTCTTATTGTACCCTTGTGGCCAGCAAAATCTTGGTGAGTTATACTACCCTGAATTTCAACAAAGTATAATAACTTTTCAGGCAAATAGAATAAACATAATACCAATGAAGGTATAATGAAATGTAACATAAATACATATACATACCTCTAGCATGTAGGTAACGGTCTCAAAACCTGCAAACGAGATGCAAATCCTAATATTATTAAAAAAAATTATATATAAAACAGCAAAGGAAGCAGAATGAAAAAAAAAAATTAAAAACCTCTGTGGGGATGATCAGGAAATCCTCCAGGAGGAGACACTGCAAAGTCAAACAAGGAAGCATGCTGAGAATTAATTTTATATTCTTAAATATAAACAAACTTCGGTCAATAAAAAGTGATTTATGTGGACCAAATTTTAAACCGGATCCACAATTGTTATATGTATTAATCGTACCTGAGAAGTGATCCAAAATTAGAAAAGGATCCAAGTTCTTGAGCTCGCTTCTGAGAATCACATATATCATTCCAATTAAATGAAATGAACTGCACATATTCATATATAATAATAGAAAATGGAAGAATATATAAATATATATACCTTCCAATGCCTCTTCTAACAACAGCTCCATCTCCTTCACGTTGAGATTTGGCCAAAACCTTCTTGAAAACCAACCTGGGGGTGTTAAAAGCAGAGGATGACATGGAAAAAATAGATCTTAATATAGCTCTCATAAACTAGCTAGATGTATTTGCGTGAGACTTTATATGTTTTAGACACACGAATTAACACTTATATTTATACTAGTATGTATTTATTTTAGAATATTGTGCTGAACGCGCAGAAAAAGAAAATTATGATTCCGTTTATACATTGTGTTAGTTGGTTGGTTGGGTGTGACATTTGGGAGATGGAATGGAGGCGTGATGACTGGGACCCACTTCTCATTCTCATTTTTATTCATCTATGATGACATCAATATCCTGTCATCATGATCAATGCATTCCTTTGCAATATCCACTATTAAACAAATATTTGTTTCGATTTCAAATATAATAAAAGTAGATAAGAAAATTGCTAAATCAGTATTTTAATTCTTTAACTAATTTTTTTTAATTATTATTTATTATGTTTTAGTCTTTTAATTATATTTATGTTAATCTAAGTTAGTAATTTTCATTAGTTTTTTAAAAAATTAAATTAAATTTTATTATTTTATTGTTCTCATTTATTTTCAAACTCATAAACCCACACATTTTTTATTTCTTTCGACTTAAACAACTTAGACAATTCATACCTTCAATCATAACCTTTTAAATTCATAATTTAGAAATTTAAATCCATAATCTTTAAAACTCAAAAAAAAAAAAACCCAAATTTATTTCTCATACGCTTTTTAATTTTGGAAATGAATTCAGTTTCTATTTCTTGAGAATTGAATAATCGCAAACCCTTTTGTTCAAATTTAATTTTTGTTTTCGGTCTAATTTTAACAGTTTTAATCAAAGTTGTTTCAAATATTTTCTTTAATTCATTTGATATTGAACTCTTTGTTTTTTAAGTCTTTCTATTTTACTAAAGATTATGGTTTTTATATATAAATTGGGAGAAATTTGTTTCTTAAAAAATATGATTTTAAAGATTAAGAATTTTTTTTAAGGTTAAGATTAAAAAATTTGCATATTGAGATTCTTAACTAATTGATGGAAATACAACTATCCAAACTTATACAAAATATTTGTTTGGAAAAAGAATGAATTTGAGAATTTTTCATATTTTCAAGTTTAAAAGGTTATGAAATTGAATTTGTAAATTATAGATTTGAAATGTTATGAGTTTGAAAGTCATAGATTTGATTAATTTTATGAGTTTTAGATTGAAAAAGATTATGAATTTATGGGTTTATAGTTTGAAGATGAGTGAGATGAAAATACTTAACGTTTTTTTGTTAAAATCTAACGAAAATAACTAATTTGACATACATAAGTATAATTAAGGAATCAAAACAGAACGAAAAACAGTTAAAAGACTACATTAAAACAAAAGAATAAGTTAAGAAATTAAAATATTAATTTAATTTAAATTTATTTAAATCAAATACATCAAATTTTTATAACTTTATTTTTACTTATATTTAAAATCGGAGAAAGGAAATACTTATTATATACTAGAAGTAGTAACATCCGGTCTCAAATAATTGTTGGTATAAATTTGTAGAGCATTTCAAAATAAATAGTCTGTCTCTCCCTTTTGATTAATGGTTACAAACACTAATTGTAACTATAAAAGATAGTAAATAATAGAAGTAGTAACATCCAGTCTCAAATAATTGTTGGTATAAATTTGTAGAGCATTTCAAAATAAATAGTCTGTCTCTCCCTTTTGATTAATGGTTACAAACACTAATTGTAACTATAAAAGATAGTAAATAATAGAAGTAGTAACATCCAGTCTCAAATAATTGTTGGTATAAATTTGTAGAGCATTTCAAAATAAATAGTCTGTCTCTCCCTTTTGATTAATGGTTACAAACACTAATTGTAACTATAAAAGATAGTAAATAATAGAAGTAGTAACATCCAGTCTCAAATAATTGTTGGTATAAATTTGTAGAGCATTTCAAAATAAATAGTCTGTCTCTCCCTTTTGATTAATGGTTACAAACACTAATTGTAACTATAAAAGATAGTAAATAAAAGGAAAGAAATATATTTTATTTTCTCATTCTTACTATCCTAACCATTAAGAATACAAGAAAGCAAAAGGTAGAGATGCAAAAATAATACAAAAAAAGGATCAACCAAATCTAGGACCGACGACCAAGAGTGCACATCTTTTAACCTCAATCTATATATATATATATATATGGATGAAAATCCGTTTACTTCAACAATAATTTTGTGATGAGTTACTTCACTTAATTATTCAATATAAACGATGAATGTTATTAATTGAAACTTTGATTATTGACATTATATATAAATGATTAAACAAACAAAAATTTATATAAATTTAAAATATGTAGCTATGTCTCCTCGCTATCGATATTTATTTATATTTTTTAAAAACTTATTATACGTTAATTTGAAATTATTTAATGAAGTATCAAATAATTTTAAAAAATTTATGAAGTTAATCTACTAAATATGAACTTTTGATTTGACGGTTCGATTAATAAAATTCATCGTTTTATATTTAATTATTAAGCAGAGTAACTCAACAAAGAATTGCTCATAGAGCCAACGAATCACCATTATAAACAAGTTATTAAGATATTCAGTGAAGTACAATTAAATTTTTAAAATTAATGTAAAACATAAGTCAAATTTACTAAATTGTTTCTTTTAATATCAAACATTCAGTCATCCGCATTAAATATTTTTAAATTGAACAAAAAGTATATTAAAAATATGTTGAACTATTACATGATAAATGTTAACTTTTTGCAAAGAGCATAAAACCATTAACTTGAACTAACGATCTTATGAAATTGTCTTAGAATATATTTTATATGAAATTGTTCTTCAATTGTGTTTAGGGTTACAAAATTCGTTGTTTTGAAATGTTATCAAATATTAAATTGTATTATGCATGGGCATTGGCCGACTATAGCATTTTTCATTAAGGTCCTGACTTTATGATATATTTTGTATTGCTTCTTCTATTTAGTGTTGAGATCTTTGTATGAATAGTTCAACACCATCAACATATTTTGGAGTCTAATAACCATCTTTGACTATGTCTCAAAGTTCAAGATTATGAGAGATGTAGAAGTTATGAGTCTATCTTTCCAGTACTCAAATACTTCTCCATCAAACAAGAGAGGTTTGTTAACGTTTCCACCTGTAACTTCTTCAGAGCTGTTAGCCATAAAAACACAGATCTTTACTCAAATATGATTAAGTGCTCAACTTTGAGACCAAGCTCTGATGCCAATTGTAAAATGAGAAACACAAGAAAGGGTGGTTTGAATTGTGTTTCTTTCTATTATCCTTTTAACGTGACTAAACTAAAGTAAACAAAATTAGAGCAGATAAACAAAAGCATAACACAATAACATAGTTGATTTATCATGGTTCACCACCAACACGGTTGCTAGGTCCAGTCCCATCAACCTAAATGGTTTAATCCACTAATTCACCACATAATCAAACTTATACTGAACAACTACTAGTCAAATTGACCATGTTCAATTTTTCTTAACCTTCTAGTTTAGTACAATCAAGTTGTTGAGGACTGCAGTCATTATTGGGATAGGTTACCAAATAAAAGGTTTAGGTTTTCTGCAAAAAATAAAATAAATTCTCTCAAGAAAGTGTTTACAAAGTAGTACTCTCATAATTTTTATCAGCACTTAGGTAAAATAAATGATTATGAGCAAGAGTGTAGAGGCAGCTATATTAGCTTAATGAAGTGTGGTTCTTGATGTTGTATATTTCAAGTCAAGAATGCACGCCCTTTTATAGAGATCTTTAGAGTTTCTAGTTGTTGTCTTGATTGCAAGAAATCAATGTATATCATGAAGTTTCATATCAAATCTTTTGAAATTGATTTGTCGTTGAAAACATTTCAAAACGAATCCTTGTAATTCACTCAACGTATCTTGTATAGAGACAAAAGAAGCAGACAATATAATAAACATAGCATGTCTCATAGACCTTTAAAAAATAGCGGATTTGTGGTGTTTATTAGAGGAGGCACAAACTTTTTTCTTCTTTAGAGCGTTGACTTTAATCAAATCATTGATTTTCATAAAAACGTAGACTTTCATCAAAACATTGACTTTAATAAGAGCATATATTAGAATTAGAGTCAGACGATCATACACTTGAGGGCGACTATCAAAGGTAGATGAACATATGCTAGTTGTAATCATTGGATGCAGATGAATCAGAGAATAATTGCATTCATCAGAGACAACTGAAATAGAGCACTGCTTGCATTACTAGAGTCACCAAAGACGCGTAAAATAGGGAATAGAAGTAGAGTATTGGTGTTCTTTTGTCTTAGTCCAATCGTCAAAGTATACAACATAAGGTCCTACAAAAATTCACTTTATTTAGGAACTGTACACTTAATCAAAATGTTGTTGCTTTAAATCGTTCCAACAAAATGATTTTATTATCATCATAAGAGGCTAGGTCATAGTTCTTTAAACCTTCTTTAAACCAACTTGGTTCTAACAATTTAAAGCCAACATCATTTCTTCATTTAAGTCATTTAATTGATCATACATCATGTCCAATAATCTTGTACAAGTAAATTATTTTACCTTTGCAATCTCAGAGATGGTAAATTTATTTCGATTAACAACACATTTTCTTGGCCTTACAAAATTTATGGAGTTAATCTATTCAATATGAACTTTTGATTTGACTATTGGATTAGTGAAATTCATTGTTTATATTTAGTTATTAAACGGAGTAACTCATCAAATAATTACTAATAGAGTCAACTGTTCCCTATATATATATATATATAAACAATCATTATATAAAATATTTAGTGAAGTATAAAACATAAGATTTACTAAATTATCTCTTTTTACTAAATTTTCTAGCAACAAGAGGGAGTATATATATAAATATAGCAATTTTTTGAATTATTACATGATAAATATTAACTTTTTGCAAAGAGCACAAAATCATGAATTTGAACTAACAATCTTATGAAATTGTCTTAGAATATATTTATGTATGAAATTGTTTTTCAATGGTGTTTAGGGTTACAAAATTCATTGTTTTGAAATGTTATCAAATATTAAATTGTACTATGTACGGGCATTTGCTGACTATAGCATTCATCATGAAGGTTCTGACTTTATGATACATTTTGTATTGCTTCTTATGTTCAACGTAGAGATACATTTTGTATTGATTCATCAAAGTCTTATAAAAATGTATCATACTCTTGCATTCCTTAGTTTTGCTACTACTTTTGCTCTAAGTCATCAAACCCGAACTAATTTTAATCAAATAATAAAAAAGAATCCAATGTACACAAACACAATTCAACCATTTCTCATATTTGCACCTTCAGATACACCTCAGAAAAATTCAATCTTTGAAAACTTTTTAGACTTTAGACTGTTGACCATACAATAGCTAATAGCCTAAAGAGCTTGTTTATCGATATTGGCCAAAAAAGGCCAAACCCAGGTCAACATATCCAACTCAAGTCCACTTTAAACCTTGGATTCAACTTGATGTTAGTAAGAAAAACCAAACTCTCAAGACAACCAACAACCCGAGTCTTTTTTAGTTCTAACCTAAGGACTAGCATTAACAACTATACCAATAATAATTTCCGCTCGCACCAAGGAAAACCCTCAACAATCCTCATCGCGATTGAGTTTCAACTACTTCAAGTAGAGATAATACTTGAATTGGTAGACTGATGAATGGGATTTAGTTACCTAGTAGTTTGGTGCCCAAAACTTCTATAAATATGGGGTTTATCTCCAAAGTATACACACATTTCATAACTCTAAAATAATAAACTTTGCTATCACTCTACCTTACTTTAATATCATAATATCGTTGCAGATACATCTCACCACTCATAGGAATATTGACAACAAGAGCAATATAAATAGGAGTGTATGAGAAATCAGGAACCAACATCAAATTATCATTATCATGAGGTGATCAAATTCATGTAGGAACAATTCCTATAAAAAAAGAAATACAACTTTTAATCTTTACAAAATAATCATACAAACAATTTTAGTTTATATTAATTGTTCTTTTTAATGTTTAAATTTCTATGATTTTTTGTTAGCATATTTTTTATAATATTATAATAATTTCTCCACACAATTTTAGAATTTTTTAACTTGTAACAAAAATATGAATTTTGAAACACTAAAAACTCAAGATTAATGTACAAATAATTATACATTGAATTTTGAACTCATTTATTATGAATAAACGTTTTATAATGTAATAAATATGTCTGAAAAAAAATTATTCAAAACTATATATTGACATTATTAATATAAATATTTTTTACATAATATTTTTTTTATGGGAACTAAAAAAAAATTATTATCTTTTTTAAAAAATTAATCATAAAAAATAATATATAAATAAAAGTAATATAACCTTTCAATATATATATATATATATAAATAAATCTATACGTTGGAATTTGTTTTATTAGGGCTGAGAGTGTAAGCAGAGGCAGCAGAGAAGAAGTAAGCAAGGAAGGAAGGAAATGGAGGACATTGAAGATTTGCTGATCGGAACCGAAACTGGTACACCACCGGGATTTCGTTCTCCGTTAACGTCCGCTACAGTTGGCGTTGGAACGAAGAAAAATCAACGCTCCTTACCTTCACCTTCACCTTCACCTTCAATCCCTGGCACTCAGGTTCTTCATTTTCATTTTCATTTTCATCTTCTTCCTCTTTTTATATTTTTTAATGAATTTTCTGATTATTTGTTGTTTTCGCAGACTATTTTCATAAAGACCTTTGGGTGCTCTCATAACCAGGTAAGTTCAATTCACACCATATAATCATGTATTATCTTAATTAATTGGAATTTATTTAGATTACGATTGATGGAGCTTAGTTAGTTAATTAATTAGTTAAATTACTGTTTGATTTGAACAGAGTGATAGTGAATATATGGCTGGTCAGCTTTCAGCTTTTGGTTATTCATTGAGTGATAATCCTGACGAAGCAGATCTATGGCTCATAAACACGTCAGTCTTTTACATACGAACGCTCTTTTTTATTAATCATTTTTGTGTGATTCCTATTGCTTAATGCTTATTGTTTTATTTTCATCAAATTTTGTTAGCTTCTACCAATTTTGCGATGTAATGTAATTCATAGATATACTAAGACTTTAGATCAAATTCCACTGGCTACGTGAGAACATTGTTGGTGGGTAATGTGTTAATATATCTGTAATAGTTGTTTGAGCCTTGAGATCTATCTTCACATTTATGGGATCTTAGGACTTAACTCACTTAAACTATTTATTTACAAAGGAAAATAAAAAGTATCTTACATATTGTTTTCCTGGTTTTATGGGGAAGGTATAAGGATGGATAAGATGTTTTGAATTGTGATATTTTGATTATTTTCCGCCAAAACATCTTGAAGGAAATAATGTGTCTTAGAATTTGGGGGCCTAACTCAATCTTTACAAAACTAGCTTGTAAGGTGAGGGATGCCTCTCACTTATGAACATATTTTCACGCCATATCTCTTTTGATGTGTGATTCTCAACAATGTCCTATGAACTAAACTTGATCCTCCCTTTTCTTTCCTCCATGGGGCCCATTCACCAAATTTGCTTATTTATAGCCAGATGTTCTTTGTTGATACCTTTAACCACTTCCAGTTGAGTTTTACGATAATCTTCTGTAGATGATTCCTGACTAGTTAAATGCTGATTTACTGGTCTCAGGTTTTGGCTTGCTCTTAGTTCTTATTAGGACCTCAGGCCATAGTTAAATTGTAACATTTGAAAACGTATCTTTCTGAACCGCCGCATTAACTGATCGCTTGATAATTTGCTTATAATGCTGAATCTCTGTAGTGCTCTTAAATTCTGTTACCGACTCCAACTTTTTATGGATAACTTAGGAAAATATTATAAATATTCTCCATAGCATAGACAAGGAAAGGAAAAAAGTAATTGACCTGATTGATGGAAAGTAGTTACTAATCTATAATAATAAGCATGGGTTTCAAATCTGCATGGCCACTTGCATACATATTACAGTATTGTAAACCCTAAATTAATTGTTGACACATAAATGAATCTCAAGTGACCTTTTCGCTCGATGTAATCAATCTATAATATCAAATCTTTTCCAATTAAAAACATATCCGTTTCAAAGGAGATGGATATTGGGTGATTATAGAATTTATTTTATTGAAGGAGACAACGCTGTCTCCATCAGTTTGCTGACGAAGAACAAATTTAACAGTGAATCTCCTTGGAAGTTTAGTTTTTCTTGCTGTCAATATATCATAAAATCTAGAACTAGGTTATTGTTCTACGTTCTAACTCCTGATATCTTTTAATATTCTTTATATTGTTAAAATTGCTTATGTATGTGTTATTGGGTGAATTGATAATTTAAATGAAACTCAAACCTTTCGAATGCTTTCAATAATTGTTCTTATATATTTTGTTATATTAAGCTGCAAGTTAAAATGTTTCTGCCTCTAGAGTATAAGCCACTTTCCAATAACTATATTGATATCCTTTTTTGTGGTATCAATGTTTCATTGTGTTATGTGATTCATGTGTAAGGGGGCAGGAACATCAGTGCATTAGATAAGGTTGATCATGTCTTTTATTATCCGAAGCTATTAAATTGAACAATATAGCATGAATGCATAACATTTTAGAAAACCATATATACTTATGAAAAGAAAATCATGTTGAGTAATTAATGGTGCAGTTGCACAGTAAAATCCCCGAGTCAATCTGCAATGGATACCATTATAACAAAAGGAAAATCATCAAATAAACCACTAGTTGTTGCTGGCTGTGTTCCCCAAGGAAGTCGAGATGCTAAAGAACTGGAAGGGATCAGCATTGTAGGAGTCCAGCAAATTGATCGTGTCGTTGAAGTTGTAGAAGAGACTTTAAAAGGTCACGAAGTCCGGCTTTTGACCCGTAAGAGATTGCCAGCACTTGACCTTCCAAAGGTGTGAATTTGATCTTGTTACAATTCCTGTTCATTTTGTATGGATATGGAAATATCTTTTCTGCCATAGATATTATGTTTTCTAAATTGGGTGTTGTATGGTAATATTTTATGCTTTTTGACACTGTATGTTAACTTGATTTTTAGATATTATTCTTGAGATATTATTTATTATACCTTTCATCCTTTGTAACAGGTGAGAAAGAACAAATTTGTTGAGATTCTTCCAATTAATGTTGGTTGTTTAGGTGCTTGTACTTATTGCAAGACAAAGCATGCTCGGGGTCACTTAGGGAGTTACACAATAGATAGCCTTGTAAGTACTTTAGCAGGGAACTGTGCTTTATACTCTCTCACACACGCAAGTGCACATTAATTAATTTTCCTCACATCTGACACACATACGCGTGCACTCTATTTCATTTTCTTCACATATCACACTCATGTGCACACTATTTAATTTTCCTCACATCTATTAATTCTTTACTAATGCAGGCTGGACGTGTAAAATCTGTGATATCTGATGGAGTTAAAGAGATATGGCTGAGCAGTGAAGATACTGGAGCATATGGTAATTTCTAATATTAGTCAGATTCCTTCAATTGGTTTCACTAATTTACGATATTTGTAGATCTTAAGAAATTTCCTTTTTGACTAGTGCATATACATCCAAGCAATTTGTTTATTCAAAATGTTATAAAGTATAGATGGGTTTTTATATCAATGGTTTCTTAGGTCATGATATTTTACAGGGCGTGACATTGGTGTCAATCTTCCAACTTTATTGAATGCCTTAGTAGCAGAATTACCAGCAGATGCAAGCACTATGCTGCGTATTGGAATGACCAATCCACCTTTTATCCTTGAACACTTGAAAGAGATAGCAGAAGTTCTACGACATCCATGTGTTTACTCCTTTTTGCACGTGCCAGTTCAGTCTGGAAGTGATGCTATTTTGAGTGTAAGTCATAAAAAATATTGACAACATTGTGGATAGTGATATTCTAAATAGTATATTGACTAATCTGAATGTTTCAGGCAATGAACCGAGAATATACTGTAAGGGAGTTCAGGACTGTTGTAGATACCTTAACTGAGCTTGTGCCAGAGATGCAGATTGCCACTGATATAATATGTGGATTTCCAGGTTTGTGGATGGTCTTTCTTAGATTTTTACTAACCTTCATAATTTCATGTGCAACAAATGTGTAGATTACAAATAACTCTTGAAGTTGTGAGTAATTTAATTATATGAAAACATGCAATTGGTTGTTCTAAGCTTGAGACTCTTATACAGCAATATAATAAATGACAAGATAACTGATGTAATCTTATAATTGGAGTATCACTTGTCAACAGGAGTTGTAAAACAGTATTCTCTTAATCTTAGAGATGATACATCATATGATTAAAATGATTCGGAATGGATATAGATAATCTGGACAATATGAAAAAGTAGTGCAAAGATCATACTAACACTTATTTCTTGGACTTTTTCAGGTGAAACCGATGAAGATTTTGAGCAAACTGTCAACCTTATAAAAGAATACAAGTTTTCTCAAGTTCATATTTCACAATTTTATCCTCGGCCAGGTGTGTGATGTGGCACAGCTTCATATTGAAAATCATAACTTAATTTTTTAGGATGAAACTGAAGTTGGTTTCAAGCTAATAGGATAGTTTAGAGGCAGGGTATCTTGGCTCCACTAGGTTCTGTGCATGCACGATTTGATTGTTTTTTTGAAGGTGGAAGACTTAGATTGCCATCCTTTTTTCTTGCAATAAAAGGGTTCTCCTAATAATTTTAAGGCAACTTTAAACAGTGATGATAAGCTCCTTCTATTCTATTTTCCATTTTACCGTTTTTCTAGGTGCTATTGTATGCTACCCACTTGTTATGAAGGGTTAGACAATGTTTGCATCCTTTTGAATTATTACGTGCTTATGTGTTATGTGAACTATTCACTTTCCTGACAAGGAGACTCTATGATAAACATTCTTCTATGCGAAAAAAAATAAAAAATGCAGAGGTCCTTCTTTTGTCAGTGATACAGGATACACAATCTGCTTTTTTTCCTCCCCTAATCTTTCTATCTTAAGTGATTTTGGCTAATTTCTTTTCTCTGATAATCATCTGAATTTAGTGTGATGTACATTTGCAGAGGTAAATTATATTTTCTGTTTGTTTAAGTAGGCCTTCAGAATTTAATGTGCTGTAGAATATGCTGGTTAGGGGTTGGAAGGGGCTGTTGGAAAATTTGCATTAACCAGGTTTCGATGGTCTAGATAAATAGTAAAACAGTTATTCAATAAACTATAATAGGGAGCTTAAGTAGGTGCTTCTTCATAAGCTATTTTGGGAAGCTTATTGAAATAAATTAGCAACAATTTATTATATCATAGACTATTTTCGTAAGTGTATTCATACTCTGGTTGGTATAAGTGTTTATGTCATGAGATAAGTTCAAACAAGCTTTAATTAAGGACATCAAGATGCCCCCTTTGTGTAAGATGCTTATGCCAGAGGGTATCTTTACTTTTCATTTTGAAATATTTTGCTTATCTTCAATCTTTAACAGACAATATTAATTAAAAAAAAATGAATAGGCACACCTGCGGCAAGGATGAAAAAGGTTCCAAGTAATGTGGTGAAGAGAAGAAGCCGTGAACTAACAAATGTCTTTGAAGCGTTCACGCCATACAATGGGATGGAAGGCAGAGTGGAAAGAATTTGGATTACTGATATAGCATCTGATGGAGTACACTTGGTAAGGCAGTGCAGTAGATCTTGAATCATTATTTGATTTTTATTGCTTTTAAATGTATTCTATTCATATTAATATTGGGATTTATTGAAACCAATATATATATAATTATGTTGTTGAAACCCTTTTATTACCATGAACCTGCCAAAGTGCCAGGAAAAGTTTATTTTAGGCCGAGAGTTGAGTTTTTTTTTTTCTCTATATCGTGCAACATATTTTAAGAATAATATTGAAAACCAGTTAGTTTTTTCTAAACATTTACACTCTTGATAGTTGTTTTTCGATATACTGTATGAGACTTTAGTTGGTTTAGTTGAAAAAGTTTCTTGCTTTCGTACTTAGAATCGTCAGCAGCACTGAAGTGTTGGGAGGTGTCTGTCTTCTACTCTTCTTCCATAGCATAACCATGGTCTCAAGGGTGTCTAGGATGTGGGTGATTAAATCTCACGAGATTATCACATCTAATTAGTTGGATGAGTGAATTAAGTATTAAGAAATGCCATTTTCTTCCCTATCTAAGGTCAGATTTGTTGGCACACAGACGAGGGATAAGATTCGCTCCCTCATCCTAGAATCCACTGGTCTCAGGGCCCCCTCTTTGGTGTGTGATTGTGTGTATGTAATGATAAATTGTGAATTCTTTGAAGCACTGCTTACTCTGAACTTTTGACTTCTGCATAGTATTATGTGTTCTTTTATTGTATTTTTCAACTAATTAATTATTTCTTCAATGCCAAACTCAGGTTGGTCATACAAAGGGATATATACAAGTTCTCGTGATTGCTTCAGATGATATGCTTGGAACTTCAGCTATGGTTAAGATAACATCTGTGGGAAGGTGGTCGGTTTTTGGAGAAATAATTGAGACAATCAAAGAAGCAAAGGACAATAAAGCTTTGAACACGCAGATTCCTAATCAAGATATGTCTTTACTATGCTGTAACCAAACCAAAACTGGTGTAATCTCAGAAGAGCCAGAATCTTGTGCTTGTGGAAATGACATTGACAGCTGCTGCAGTCAGAGTACTCTCGAGAAGATTGATAATTCAAGCGGCACTGTAATGCAACAGAATCAAAACAACAAAAATTTGTTTGGATGGATATTGAGGAAGCGGAAGAATCTTCACAAAAGGGTAGAAAGTGAACATTCCTCAGGATCTGATATAAAGCAAGAAAGAAGCATGAAAAAGTGGGACTTTGTTGATAAGGCTCTTTTGGGTGGAATATCTATCAGCATTTTGACAATTGTTGTTCTATTAGTTTGTCTTAGTTTTAGTGTTATTTGGTCCCAGTAAAAAGCTGTTACTTTTTTTCTTCTTAATTCATCTGGAATCATTGTTATTCCAAAGTTTTGACTTACAAATTTGTCAGATTTTATCAAGTGTTCGAATATGTACTCTCCTGCAAAACCTCACCACATATTTTGCTTCATGTTTTGCAGCTGTTGTATCAATATGATATGATTCATACAAAACCCTTTTTGTACCAGTACTTGACTGGCGTGGTTAACAATAATATGAAGTACATTATTTCATAATTTAATAAAAGCTATTATGAGCATGAAGGAATGTTTATTTTGACAGCTGAGAACTTGGGATATACATATAGTGAAACTGTGCTTTAGCTAGTGAAAGTAGAAGTGAACTATGCACATTTTTCCTATACCCTCTTTCATTTGGGTGCAATGGTGCATGTCTGTTTATTCATATGTATTTATTTGTGAACAATAATAATTCGACAATAGGTAAAGACAGTGAATACAAGCTGAACATCAAAGCAGGGTATCTGATTTGGAAGGCAATCTCTTGAAGAAATTGACTGGTACTGACGGAAACTTGCTCCGAAACCGAGGATGACGAAGCATGTAGATGCCAACTATAATTGCTACTACTTGGAATGGAGTAATGTAAATGAACACAGCCCAGATCAGTGAGAAGATGATGAAGATAGCTGTAGCCCTTGAGTCTCTCCAACTTAGTATAGCTTGAGCTCTTTCTCCTTGAGTAGCTAAATCTCCAACCACAGTCTGTACTCTACCTGCAACACTTCTCAATCTGTCATACCTCATTCTCACAATATCCGAAGGTCTTGAAGTTGGAAAAGTGTCAAATTCCTCATCCAATTCATCTGGATGCACAGCTTCTGCTTGCGAAAGTCTAGCATCCATGTGTGGTGGATTCCTTGGCCGGAACCGGTAATTCCAAATCCCGATTACAAACAAATAAAGAAAACTGGTTGGCAATATCAATTCAGGGTAGAAAATAAGTATCAAGAACAAGACATGAACAAGGCAAGTTGTGATTGGGTTTCTCCAAGTGCAAATATCATCAAGCCATTTACACACAGCTGAAAAACCCGAGAGTAGCGACATTATGCGGTGAAAATTGGCTTTGCTTCTCCTTAGACTCCACATATGGTAATCTACATCAAGCATGTATTCAACTGATTCGCGTCGAAGCGGCGGCTCAGCTCTTGCTAGCCTTGCTGCCACGATCTGCATGGCCTGATAACGGAGCCAATCAATGTGGCGAACAGGTATTGGTTGAACATAATGCATTTTGGGAAGCAAAGGTCTTCCATATTGAGCTACCATATTAACCCAAGCTGTGCAAGTGAACCTCACAGCCAAGTGAAGCTCTCCATTCTTCTTTAGGCCATTGGTTTGGAGAACCAATAGAGGATAATAATGAGTATATACTCTATCAGTTTCGAGTGTTGATAACCTTATTCTCACCTTTCCAATTCTCTGATCTTTGTTGTCACTGCTCCCATTGAGGTGGTGATTGTCGAAAACACTAACCGTGATCACAGTGCATGGATCATGAACCTCCCATGTATACTGTTCATTCCACCTAGGCGACAGTGTATCAAGCAGAGTTCTTGTCCTAACCCATTTGTTACCGTACTTGGCCACACAGTATGCATCAGTAGTCCTACCATCTTTGCCTTTCATAGGTAGCAAATTCCGGGCACTAAGTATCCCGAGTTCGAGAATTCCAATGTTTTTCCTCCTTAAGTGTTTGGACGACGGTTGAAGATCGCTGCTGAAATGTGTCGATTCATCAAGAACATGATACCCTGCTTCCAGACAAATCCGGAGGTGAATCTTGCTCGAGAATTTCTCCTTCTTTCTCTCCGTCTCCTCTTCACCGACCTCACTAGGCCTATGAAGATTGAACCAACGTGCATCCGGGAGCTTACCCGTCTCTTGTCTTTGCGGAACATTTCTCACCGACATGACCTCTCTTCCCAAGATTTCAACATTGTTAGGACCAAATTTGTCCTCAACTGTCACAATTATAAAATCCTCAAAAGGTTCACAACTTAGTATAGCTTGAGCTCTTTCTCCTTGAGTAGCTAAATCTCCAACCACAGTCTGTACTCTACCTGCAACACTTCTCAATCTGTCATACCTCATTCTCACAATATCCGAAGGTCTTGAAGTTGGAAAAGTGTCAAATTCCTCATCCAATTCATCTGGATGCACAGCTTCTGCTTGCGAAAGTCTAGCATCCATGTGTGGTGGATTCCTTGGCCGGAACCGGTAATTCCAAATCCCGATTACAAACAAATAAAGAAAACTGGTTGGCAATATCAATTCAGGGTAGAAAATAAGTATCAAGAACAAGACATGAACAAGGCAAGTTGTGATTGGGTTTCTCCAAGTGCAAATATCATCAAGCCATTTACACACAGCTGAAAAACCCGAGAGTAGCGACATTATGCGGTGAAAATTGGCTTTGCTTCTCCTTAGACTCCACATATGGTAATCTACATCAAGCATGTATTCAACTGATTCGCGTCGAAGCGGCGGCTCAGCTCTTGCTAGCCTTGCTGCCACGATCTGCATGGCCTGATAACGGAGCCAATCAATGTGGCGAACAGGTATTGGTTGAACATAATGCATTTTGGGAAGCAAAGGTCTTCCATATTGAGCTACCATATTAACCCAAGCTGTGCAAGTGAACCTCACAGCCAAGTGAAGCTCTCCATTCTTCTTTAGGCCATTGGTTTGGAGAACCAATAGAGGATAATAATGAGTATATACTCTATCAGTTTCGAGTGTTGATAACCTTATTCTCACCTTTCCAATTCTCTGATCTTTGTTGTCACTGCTCCCATTGAGGTGGTGATTGTCGAAAACACTAACCGTGATCACAGTGCATGGATCATGAACCTCCCATGTATACTGTTCATTCCACCTAGGCGACAGTGTATCAAGCAGAGTTCTTGTCCTAACCCATTTGTTACCGTACTTGGCCACACAGTATGCATCAGTAGTCCTACCATCTTTGCCTTTCATAGGTAGCAAATTCCGGGCACTAAGTATCCCGAGTTCGAGAATTCCAATGTTTTTCCTCCTTAAGTGTTTGGACGACGGTTGAAGATCGCTGCTGAAATGTGTCGATTCATCAAGAACATGATACCCTGCTTCCAGACAAATCCGGAGGTGAATCTTGCTCGAGAATTTCTCCTTCTTTCTCTCCGTCTCCTCTTCACCGACCTCACTAGGCCTATGAAGATTGAACCAACGTGCATCCGGGAGCTTACCCGTCTCTTGTCTTTGCGGAACATTTCTCACCGACATGACCTCTCTTCCCAAGATTTCAACATTGTTAGGACCAAATTTGTCCTCAACTGTCACAATTATAAAATCCTCAAAAGGATCAGCAGCAACAAACATAACCTCCTCATTCCAAATTGGATTAATAGCTCTCATTTGAGAAGGCCTAGTAAACCTCATCTGATTCCCTAGCTGCACCCTAACAGAAGCTTGTGGAACCCTTCCTTTATCAGAAGGAGCAAGATCTTGAGCTTCAATCACTTCAACTCTAAGATAATAAAGCTTAGGTGTGAAATATACCTTTGATCTTGTATTAGAAAGGTTTGAGTGACTAACATTATGTGCATCAGAATGCCATGCCTCAGGAAAAGACTCATCAGCTTGTGTTCCCATCCAAACACCAAGCATGATTTCTCCATTATTTGTCTTTATCCCTTTTTTATCCTCCAATCTATACCACTGAGGAGCCAAAGGACTATCTGGTGGAACCCTTAAAGGCACCTCAGTTAGATCAAACATAACTTTACCAACAATATCATCTTTACCAATATCTTTATCCTTCACAGTAACTTCAAGTAAATTTGATTGTAACCTTTCCTTTGAAAAGGCAAAGATTTGGTTCCAAACAGGATGCTGATTCTTCTCCAATTGCTTTGTGACCCCTTTGTAGTTACCAAGCTTCACTTCAACATAAGGGTCAAGGCTTCCTGAGATATCCATCACAGGTAGATCTTTTGCCTTAACAACATTCACATACAAGAAATGCATTTGTTCTACTAAATCATATGTTGTTGATACCTTATTTCCTCCTCTATACCTTAACCTTGCTGCAAGTGGTGGACTTGTCTCCACCAATCCATATTCAGGGTTCTGCTTTGGGATCTGCATTAACATCACATTTGGTGGTCCTGATTTTGCATAATCAACCCTTGTTTCCATTGTTGGTGCTACAAAAGGAGAAGGCTTTGAATTTGATGCATGTTGAACATGAGAAAAAGCAGAAGGAGCAGGAGCAGAAGAATGAGCATGATGAGAAGATTTCTCAGTTCCAATGGAATGAAAAGTTCTCACTTCTTTTTCTTTCTTCTTATTTTTCTTCTTCTTTTTCTCACTATCACTAACCATGCTTTCCTCATCTTCTATGTTTATGTTGGTGTTTATTTCTCGCAAAGGAACATCCTCATCAGGATCAGGCTCATGTGTTTCTTCAACAGAAGAAGTTGTTGGGGGGTGAATATGAGGTGAAGGGGGTGTATAAGCAAAAGAAGAAGGGTCATGAAAAGCAAATATTCTAAGAGCAATATCACCTTTTGAATTTTCAAGAGGATAACGTTTGACAGTAGATTCAGATTCAGATAAAGGGACAGAAACACCTGAAATTCTCACCCTTCCAAGGAAATTCTTCTTACTACTACTTGCCTTTTTCTCATTATGATTGTAAATAACAACTTCAATTGTTTTGTGAGCAAGATCTGTTGAGTTGTTGTTTATGTTGAACACAAACTTTTCATTCCAATAAGGATTGAGGTCTTTGTGTTTTGTTTGTGTCTTCACTTGTTGCTCATCAAAGTCTATTTGAACAAAAGGGTTGGCTGAACCTTTTCCATCTTTTGGGTTGAGGTCACTAGCATCAAGAACTTCCACTACCAGCTTGTTCATATTGTTATTATGATTAATGTAAAACTATTTTTTTTAGAATAAGGAGGCTAAATTGGAGTTGGAGAAACCATTCATTCAATAATAATGGATGAGAGAAAAAGATTTAAAAGGTGGAGAGTGAAGGAAAAAGGTTGTTGGAATGAAAAAGAAGATGACATAAATGAGAATAGGAGAGAGGGTCAAGAGTAGGAGGTAGTGGTGGTGATGAGATGCTCATTTGGAGTATGAAGACAGAAACATTTGTTGAGGAGAGAGAGAAAGGAAATGTACATGCTGTTTGGTGGCCCCTTTATTGATTCAATTGGCTTTGATAGGGGAGATTCTAGTGAGTACCTTCCTTTCTATGTCTCTTTGCTTAGGGTGAGTGGTATTTTTTTTTCGAGTGCAATGTAAGGACAATCATATGTTCATTTATTTAACTTTACAATTAAATACATAATTAATTAGATTATTTTTACATAAGTACAAAATTTACACGTTTCAAGAAAATAAAATTAATAAATTTATTATTTTTATTAAACTATTAATTTTTTTCTATAATATTCTTTACTATTTATTTTCTATATATTTTTATCTATTATAAATAGTTAAAGATATTTTTACCAAAACAATAATTAATCCCATTTTGAATTTTAAAAACTGAGAAATAATAATAAATAAACTTTCTAAAAACCCAAAACTGGAAAAGAAATGAAGGAAGTAGCTTTTTAAAAGAATATATTTTTATATCCATCAATTACATTGGTTTGCAATTATATTTTATTGGTGAAATAAATTTAGTCTAAAAGTAATTCTAACAAGAGTTAATTCGGTACGTAATTCTTTGTAGATATTTAAATTTACGAATCATTAATTATTTTTAGCTAAGGTTGTGTTAACTATTTTTATTTTAAATGTAATAGTTATCAAATTTTCTTGTTTTTTAGTTTGTTCCATTATTACGATGACGTATGGTTAAAGATGAGGATCATAATTAGGTCGATGAAATAAATAAACAATAAATTAATCAATTGCGGTGGGCCAGATGGAACACTATATGAACATTCAACTCAAGCACTATGGATCTATGACTATGATATATATATATATAATTAAAGTGTGTCTATGTCGTAGAAGAAAATGAAATATTTTGATAAATATTTAATTTGTTATGGATGGTAGTATGCCACAATTTAGTATGGTCACAAGATTTGAAATAAAAAAAAATCAAGAACATCATAGCTTATATGTTAAGACAAATTATTTTCTACATTCTAAATTACAAGTTAGGAGTATCAAAACTGCTCAAATCAGTGTCAAGTCTTAAACTTGAGCGAAGGTTCAAAGGAGGAAAACAACCTCCAAATTGATGAGTTGTGAATAAGGACATAAGTACATTGTTGTTAGACATTTCTGCAGAAAGCTTTGCATGCTTCTAAGATAAAAGATTGACATATCACAACCCACTCACTCATTAACGTTCTCCATAAAACTCAAAAACAAGAACATTATGGGTTTATAAAAAAAACAATCTAAACAAAATAGAACATGTGTTTAATATACTTCAATCAAAACTTACAACCAGCTAAGGTTCCCTAACGCCTATATTCAAACTGCCATGAGTATCTCAAATCTCTCTTCTTTTATAAAAGGAACATCAAGGAGAAGACTAAGGCAAGAAAGGCAATCAATCTACACTTGACATTCATACTCAAGTAACAAAGCGTTTCTCTTAAGCAAAACTCCAGCTCTTTCTCATTATATTCAAGGATCACTTTACTGAGTTCTTGCTGATAATCAATCTCAAACAAGTGTTGAGAAGTTTTAGATCCTAAACACTTTTATTATACACATCATTTGTAACTCAAAGTCTATCTCTTAAGTTAGTTTAAGCATGTTGAAAAAAATCCTTTTAGTTATTAAAGGGAACTTCTAAAAATCCTTTTTGGACTTAAAAGTGACTGTAAAGTTCATTTCATAGTTGAAAGGAGAAAGTTGTAGTTGATCAAAAAAGATAGTGCGAACGCAAAATATTCTGGTGGTAAGCACATTAGTGGAAAAACCCACAGATTGTGAGGACTGGACTTAGCACACATTGGGTGAACCATGATACATCTTTGTGTGATCTTCTTATCTTTATCTTTATTTATTTTTCACTCACTAATCATATATCACCTAGAACTAATCTGTTGCAAACAAGATTGATCTTGAGTTAATTTAAATTAAGTGCATGAATTAAGATTTTTAAAAAGGGGTCACAATTCAAACTCCATTTCCTTGTAATTGATATTGGTATTTCATATTCAACCATCTCCGAACTTAAAAGAAGTTATAGCCAATGTCACTACAGAAGTTGTTAACAACAACGCAACAATTTACTCGACAAATCTTTTTGTTCTGATGCAATGCCAAAACTATATGATACATGAGCAAAATCCTTGTCTCACCATGGTGGAGGAACAACAAGGGAAGACCCCTTCGGTCATTGCAACACAAATGGAAACACAATGTCAACTGTAAGAAACTCTTGTTGAGGAAACAATTTACTTTGTTCTTCTTTGTAATGACTCATAATCATTGTCTAGTCATTGTAGTTTTCGTGATTCGTCTCCACACCAGAGATCTTATCCAATTATATCAAAGAGCCATAATCGCTCAATTGAAGATCGTCATTCCCGTCAGTGAGGGATGAGTAATAGTCACTCTCCTCGACGACAACATAGTCATCGCTCGTTGCTGCCTCGCCTAATCACAATTTTATCTAGTATGGAGTAAAGATTAACGTGGCAGGCTCACCAAGGAAGGGGTAGAGGGTATGAAGAAGTTCGATGCAGACGAACGTCAAGATGACAGGCTCAAAGAGAAGCTGAGGACCGTCGGGGAGGTTATCTGAATACACTACTAAGCGCCACAAATAAGTGAATTATGGGTGTTCATGGTGTAAAAGCTGAACTGAATTGGACCACATGAATGGTTTGGTTCAATTATTAAAAATCACTTTCAAATCAAATTCAGTTCTGAACTGATTTGAAACTAGTTTCTAAATATAAACCAGTTTAATATTTTGAACAAGTTTTTAGTTAAAATTAATTTCGAACTAGTTTTTCAGAAAAAAAAAGTTTCGAGTAGTTTTTAAAAAAAAATCGAAATTTCTTTAGAAAAAATATTTTTAATTTTTTTCTCAAAAATTTTTCAAGAAAAAAATGATTTAAAATTTGAGTTTTTTTTTTTTAAAAAAGTTTCCATTTTTTTGAAGAAAAACAAATTTTTAAAATTTTCTAAGAAAAAATTCTTAATTAAGATTAGAAATTTTTTAAAATAATTAAACTGATTTTTGAATTAAGTTAAGTTAATTGATTTGGTTTAAATATGTAATTTAATTTATAAACTATTTAATTGATTTATTTTTGTTTTTTTTTCTTATGCAGGTTAATCCAAAAGAAGGAGTTCTGTTTCCTCAGAAGCTAAAGGAAAAGCTAAATATGGCCAAATCACTAGAGTAGTGGTCACAAGGTCCATCTAGATTAAATGTTACTATACCTTGAACATTACTATGATGTGAACTACCATTGCCAATATTATCATCATCATCAAATCATCGAAGTTATGACCACCACCACCACACCTATTCTCATGTTCCTTCCAATTGAGATCAATTTCATAATCATCCAACCGTGCTACAACCGGCTCATCTAACAAACTAAGAATACATTAATCAACATCATGATAATAAACTACTAGTTTCAATATATTAATATTTAACTCCATGTTAACATTTTATTTTATTTATAGACAAAATGAGGGTTTCTTCAAATGCAACGATGTTTTCCTTTTCTCATATTCATCCCTTCTTTTTGCTATATACCATAGCAACTTTTTCTAGAGTATCATAAGTATCAAGTCATCATTTTTTCTTTTCGAATGGATTGCGAATCTCACAAGAATATCTTCTCTATTTTTGAAGTAGTTGCTTGTAGAAACCTTTTATGATTCCCATATATTATATAAAGTTCCTTGGAATCAAAATCTTTTTTGTAACTCCCTTAACCAATTTCTTTATGCGAGTCGTCTTAGTAATTTGATATTCTTTGTCACTTGAACTATCTGACGCGCACATATTCCTTTTAAAGATTTTACTCCTTTTTTTTTTTCTTCTCATTTGTCTTTTAATTATTTTTATATTTTCGTCGCAACTCAATATCTGATTAAAGAAAAAAATTTGATAAGCAATATCATAAACATTTTTTTTAAAAAGACCAAAAGTATTATTAACACTTATTTTCTCTAATACAAATAATAATAATAATAATAATAATAATAATAATAATAATAGAAATAATAATGTTAATATGTACATAGAGATGAGATACTCTTCATTTCTTTTGAGAAATAAATAACAATTTCATTTTTGGATGACACGAATGTTTAAAATATTATTTAAATAAAAAAATTTAATATGAAAAATTGATATACTAATCTCTCCTATTTATATATTCTCTTCATAACAAGTGACAATTACATATATTAATGTGTAGACATGTACAGTTTTTTATCTTAAACTTTTTAACAATTTAAATAATTGGACTGTCTCTGATGAAGGAGTACTAAGGTAGCATGCAAAAGGATGATATTGAGAATCAATGGAGTTAAAGAAAGTAAACAAACAAAAAAGGATGAGATAGAGGATAAATCAGGACATAGATATCTTCAGATCCACTATAAAAGTACAGTGAAAGTTTCATGTAAACAAATTATAAATATATTATGTTGTTTTATCTCAACTGGTGAAAAAAATTCAACAAACAAGAAATACTTGACAAAAAATCCTAACAATAAAGAAATATACTAAAAAAACGATAAACGAATTTTTTTTTATTGCCTGTGTTGGATCATAACAATTTGTTTTCTTTTAAATAAAATTACAATAAAGGAAAATCAAAGGAAATAGTTAGAGATTAAAACACAAAGTAGTCAATAGTGAATCTTATGGAAGAAATAATGTGTGACTAAATTAATTTTGTCAATCTTTCTCTTATCCCTTTCTTTCATAGTGTTTATTGTGAAAACACTTGACTTTTTCTCTTTGTATTTTTAGTGAAAAATCTTATTAACTCTTGAGATTACATATTTTTCTAATTTTTTTACTTAATATGACATTATCTCTATGACTCTGATCAAGTCAACTCAATCATAGATCAATTTCAATATATACTTAGTATATGAATTATATGAATAAATATCAAATTACATGAATATTTTTTAAAATCAATTGTTGGATATTCAGCTAAGTATACTCCCTTTGTTCCTATATGTCGTTTTAGGATAATTCACTTCAAACACTAATAGGTGCTTCTTTTCTTAGTTTACCCCTATTTAAGTTGTAGATTTTTTTTTTCTCTTACTAATAAATGCTTATAAAAAGGGTAATTTAGGAAGTTTAAATGCGACCCACATTACTCTCTCTCTCTCCTATGTATTTGTTGGAACATGCTGCACATATATTGCATTGATTAGAAAGCATTATGTAGCCTTTAACATTTGTTGGAAGTGGAGAAGTCTGTAATAGAATTTGGGAATGCATGTATACTATCATAATGACTCTTAAAATTTTCAACTGATAGTTTGAATTTATGGAAAGTGTGTAAGCAATGGTTGTTGAGAGAGTACAGATTTGATGTATGTAATTTTAGTCTGACAATAAATTATAAATAAATTCAAAACTATATAGTCAAGTATAGGGATATAAAGATATATATTAAATCCACGTATTGCAGGTTCAAACCTTGCTGCTATCGTTAAATGTAAATCTTTATTGAATTATAACGTTTTATTTAGGTTAAATAGAACCCATAATTCCTTAATTTAATTTTAATTAATATTTTAGTTGTTATTTATTTATTTATTTTATTTTAATTTTTTAATTTAATTTTAAATAATAATTTAATTTTAAGTAATAATTTAATTTTTAGTATTTTAAAATGTCAGTAATGTTATCATTTTTTTTATAAAAATTTAAAAAAATTATCAAAATTTTTAAACAAAACTCATAAAATTAATTATATTATTTAATATAATACAAATTTTATTAAATTCGTAACTCAAATCTTCGAATAAACTCATATTTTTATTATTTATTTGATGTTGTTAAAGATAAAAATATTAGTTTATTTAAAGATTTAAGTTATGAATTTGATAAAATTGCATTATATTGAGGATGATAATTAATTTTATGGGTTTTGTTTGAATTTTTGCATAAAAATAAGGATAACATTATTGACATTTTAAAATATAAAAGATCAAATTGTCACTTAAAATTAAAATAAATGATCAAACTGGAAAAAAAAAAAAATATAAATGACTAAAACGTTAACTGAAATTAAGTTAAGGGACCACGAGTGTTATTTAGCTTTTTTATTTTATTTTAGACTAAGTATTATTCTTCCATCCTAATTTTTATTATAAAAAATAATTTTATTAAAATTTCAAAATATTAATTAAGAAAGAGACAAAAATAATTAATATCATTTAATTTTTTCAAATTAATAAAAATATTAAATCTATTTTCTAATTTATCCCTCATAAAAACTTATTTCATAAATAAAAAGGATATAAGAAAAATAAAATGTAAAATAATGAAAAAGTATTATAAGAGTAATATCATTAAGTATGTTAAAGTTATTTAACTCTTACTTATATTTAAAACCACAACTAAAACTACTTTTATAATAATAATAATAATAATAATAATAATAATAATAATAATAATAATAATAATAATATTGATTACTTTTAACAAATGACTCAATTTCCAACAAAAAGTTAAAGACTCATTAAGACAATGTTTGGTACCGTCAATAGTTAAATATATCACATTTTTTTTATTTTAAATTAAATAATTATATCATTTTATATTGATAAAAGTTAAATGTATCAAACACTTTAATTTCAATTAATTAATTTTTCAATTATAAATCATAAGTTAACAACTATCAACTAACTTTTCAATTATCAGTCAGATTTTGAACTTTCAATTAACTCATGGCTTAATTAACTCATAACGGCGATTGTAAACGGAGATCATATATATATTGTTCTACAAATATAAATAATTTGGTGTGTTGTCTAAACCAAATCATATATTCTGTGCTATGGCATAAAACACCTTGTACGATGTTATCTTGCAACACGTAATTATGACGCTCGTTCCAATGTTTAATTTCTTCCCTCCAAATCCAGTTCCAATTACCATCAATCCCACGCCTCATGTCGACTTCATGGTACATTTTTATATCCTCTGATGGTTGTAGTATTTGTTGATGGAAACCGAACTAAAGTGTGACTCTATCTGTATGATGTTTTTCAACAATATGATAACATAGTAGATAAGTACATGCAGTCCAAGTGATCCTCTCTTCTTCAGAAACTTCATGTTGGAACCCAAGACAAGATCTCCCATAAAACTGATACGTAAAAAATAAGCTAAAGTAATTATAACAAGTATAAAAAATAAAATATTTAAAAAGTTCGAATAAATGTGAAAGAATATATTACTTCCTCAACCATCATGTGATCAATTGTTTTTCGGTATCCTTCTACGCCGTTATGAGGAACTTTAGCGAAATTTAGACCACCATAGTTAAACCTGTCGAATATAACAAAAATAAAAACTATAATAAAATTAGTAATATGTTAAGCAATTGGTTTTAAAAAAAGAAAAAATAATATAGTTACCTTTGTGCAAGTGAAAATATTGATTACTTTTAACAAATGACTCAATTTCCAACAAAAAGTTAAAGACTCATTAAGACAATGTTTGGTACCGTCAATAGTTAAATATATCACATTTTTTTTATTTTAAATTAAATAATTATATCATTTTATATTGATAAAAGTTAAATGTATCAAACACTTTAATTTCAATTAATTAATTTTTCAATTATAAATCATAAGTTAACAACTATCAACTAACTTTTCAATTATCAGTCAGATTTTGAACTTTCAATTAACTCATGGCTTAATTAACTCATAACGGCGATTGTAAACGGAGATCATATATATATTGTTCTACAAATATAAATAATTTGGTGTGTTGTCTAAACCAAATCATATATTCTGTGCTATGGCATAAAACACCTTGTACGATGTTATCTTGCAACACGTAATTATGACGCTCGTTCCAATGTTTAATTTCTTCCCTCCAAATCCAGTTCCAATTACCATCAATCCCACGCCTCATGTCGACTTCATGGTACATTTTTATATCCTCTGATGGTTGTAGTATTTGTTGATGGAAACCGAACTAAAGTGTGACTCTATCTGTATGATGTTTTTCAACAATATGATAACATAGTAGATAAGTACATGCAGTCCAAGTGATCCTCTCTTCTTCAGAAACTTCATGTTGGAACCCAAGACAAGATCTCCCATAAAACTGATACGTAAAAAATAAGCTAAAGTAATTATAACAAGTATAAAAAATAAAATATTTAAAAAGTTCGAATAAATGTGAAAGAATATATTACTTCCTCAACCATCATGTGATCAATTGTTTTTCGGTATCCTTCTACGCCGTTATGAGGAACTTTAGCGAAATTTAGACCACCATAGTTAAACCTGTCGAATATAACAAAAATAAAAACTATAATAAAATTAGTAATATGTTAAGCAATTGGTTTTAAAAAAAGAAAAAATAATATAGTTACCTTTGTGCAAGTGAAAATATCCATGGTTTGGGAGATTCTGGAGCGACACAAGACAAACAATACCATGCCCAGTTTTGCCACAACAATGCACATCCTCCCATAGATATTACATCGGGTTTCGTTGCAAGACATAGGTCTCTGTAAAGAGAGTTGGAGTTTCTTTTTGAGAAATTTGAGAAAATACGTCACTTCACAAGTCAATATTTGTTTGATTTCAGATAGACATGAATACATTAAGAGTGCTTATAGTAATCCGAATAATGGGTGGCAAGATCCTTCGTCAAAGCATATGTTATACGTCCGACATATTTTACAAGGGAATTTAAGAACAATGCTTTGAAGAAAAAAGTTATTTCTATGGGTAATAGTTTCATTCTTAATTTTCATAATTAGTGTAATTTTTAATAATTTCCTTCTTAATTTATATAATTGTCTATTGTTTCAATATAAGTTACTCGATCAATGAGCCTACATATTGATAGTACCGCAGCTAAATCGACATAGTAAACTCGGATACTTTGAAATTGTTAGACAACATACCTCAACAAGATTGGATTCAAGCATTCGATGGAGGTAGCCGTTGGGGTCAGATGACAACCAACCTTGCGGAGCCCATCAATGCAATATTAAAAGGCTCGCACAACTTTCCCATCACTGCTTTGGTCCAATCAACTTATTTTAAAACAGAGACACTGTTTCCAACCATGGGGAAACGACACACATCAATTTTAGCTTCTGGTCAGCTATACATAGAAACTTGCATAAATTTTATGAAATTGGAAATAAGTAAATCCAATAGTCACATGGTGGATAGTTTTTATCGGAGCAACCATACTTTCATAGTCCACGAGACAGTAGTTACAAGAGAAGGGCAACCAATTGGTCATTTTAGTGTAAACCTTTCTAACAAGTGGGACAATTGTGGAAAATATCAAGTTAAACATATGCCTTGTTCACAATATGTGATAGCAACATGTTCTAGCATAAAATATAATTATTGAAGCCTTATACTTGATGTGTACAAGGTGGAAACAGTTCTAAAAGTCTACAATGAAGCATTCCAACCCATACTAAACAAAGGATATTGCCCACAATATGAAATTTTATTATCAAAAAGTCTATTTATTTGTTAACTTCAAATTTGAGTAAAAAAAGGTTAAAGTTTAAAGTAAACACACATTTTAGTCTCCGAAAAAATTAGTGAAATCAAATTTAGTCAATAGGATTAACAAAGATAATTTAAGTCCTTGAGAAAATTAAACTATAGTAACTTAATCCCTACCTTCTTTACACTTTGTTTGGAGTATGAAGGAAAAAAAAGACTCTGAAAATAAATTATTTATTTAGTGGTTTAGTATAAGAGAAAACATAAAAAAAAAAAAAATTTCATTACAATCAATAAAATATACAGATATTAAAAGAAAAATAAAGATAATAAATATTTAAATAAATTTCGTAACAGTCAAAGAAAGTTTTTCCATTTTTCAATTTAATAACGTATTAATATTATACTCTTATTCTCTTTAGATTTTCTATATTTTTCATTAATTTTCATTTTAATATCTAATTTCTGTTTAAGGATATTTATATCTTTTTTTAAATACACATATTTCTTTTTATTTTTTCTTAAATTTTAATTTATAATCTTTTTCTTTTTTCTTAAATTTTAATTTATAATCATTGATAATATAAAATTATTTTACACTATCATTCAATAATAGTTGATATATATTTTTGGCACATCAACTCTACACATTTGAACTGAATTAAAATAAAAAAATAAAAAATAATCTTAATTAATTTATAACTAACCCAATAACTCATATGGTCATATTTTTTTTTCAATGAATGAAGACTATTACTATGTCTAGCTTTTTTGAATTTCAATTCCATTGAAATATTTTAAGGGTCTATTTATTATAAATTATAATTAAAAAATAATATTGGTGTTCAATAATTTTTAGAGATTTAATTTAAGAAAAAAGAGTCTATTTTGTTATTGTTAACTGTAATGAAAATTAGTTTTATTATTTAAACAAAAAAAAAATTTAGTTATGGAAAATAATTTTTGTGACAAGTGATACAAAACAACTTCTTATTTGAAGCAGTTTTAGATTATTTTATTCATGTTATTAATTTTAAAAAAATGTAACAAAAACAGATGAAAACGCCTAATAGTATTTATTTATTAAAAAAGCTATTTTATCACAAAGAAATTATAACAAAATGGTTCTAAGTTAATGTGTTATTCTCATTAAAAATATAAAATAATTTTATATTATCAGTGCATGTAAAATAAACTATATGTGATAAAATTTCCTTTTCCTTGTTTAATTATGCAGTAAAAATGAAATCCTAGCATTTAATTAATTTGTTTAGGAAGATGAGTATCGAATTAATATCTACTTTAGTAAATTTTCCCTACTTAAAATATGAATTTAACGATTATACATTTACAATTATGTCACTTAGTTTTTATATTAGGACAGTGGTAAGAACTTTCTCAAGACCTTGATATATTAAATGTTCTCTTTAATTTGTCACATTTATAAAAATAAAATGTATTTCTAATATGAATTTCATTTTCTAGCTAGTGTAATATCATATTTTTTTTCCAATTATATATCTCCTAATTAATATTATTACATAAATTATTTTTAAATAAGGTTGTCTCAAATATTTTAGAAGTTTTGTTTTAATTTTAAAAATTAAGTTCCTGACAAAAAACAAAAACACTAAAAATTAAAAGATAACATTTGTTTATTTAAATTTTAAATAACATCAATAACATTAAAAATTTAATTTAATTTTATTCTTTTGTTAAAAATTTGTGAACCCATTTTTTTTCTTTCTAAAATTTGTTTCTGTTTCTAAATTGTGAGCCTTTTAATTTTTGAGTCTCGTAATACACATGAACTTTTGTCTTTTAATAGTATTTTTTGTGACCCTTATAACATTCTCATTTTTTTTAATCAAAATATTCTGATATGTGACAAGATCGTTTTGATGCAGAATGACAATACCTGTTACCATAAGAATATTGTCTAGCTTTCTCAAATATTTTTTTATGATAGAAAATTATTTCAAGGTGTATATATTTTATTATAGTATGAACATCTTTTTCGAATTTTTTCATCCTTATTTTTGTATACACAACTTTTCATAAAGCTTTTATTTTTGCAAAGTTTTGAACCGAAAATCATTTTTCTCAAATATCTCCTCTTCAAATATCATGTTCTTTTGAAATTTTTTAGTGGTTTTGACCAAGATGGTTAAATCATTTTTCAGTTTATGAACTTCTATTTTTAAAGAATTACTTTCTACCTTAGTTTAAGAATATTCAGGAAGATAATTATTATTATTATTATTATTATTATTTTTTTTTATGGTTATCTCAATGATAATTTTTTGTTGATCGAACATTTTTAAATGAGATTGCTGCAAATCTTGAATGATTTTAACATATTTATCATTCTTAGTTTGTAGTTCCTCATTTTGTTTCTTTATCTCATAAAAATTATTTATTAGAACTTTATACTTTTTGAGATAAAGTGCATGAGTCATTTAGGAGGCTTTCAAAATCTTTACATATATAACAAGGTTCATAATATGTTGTAAAGATAAAAATACAAGAAAATGAGGTTTGAATTGTGTTTTGTTTCAAAAAACATAATTTAAAAACAATTTAAAAAATGCAATGTTGAAAACAAGAAAGAGTATAACAAAAAGTAAAGAGATAAGGAAAGAAGCACAAATCAATTTATCCTAGTTCATCATAAACTTGGTAGCTACGTCAAGTTCCTTCATACAAAATTATTTAATCCATTATTTATCAATGGAATCACATGTTCACTAAACACCTTCTAGTTAACTAACCGTGTTCAAGTCTTCTAAACCTTAGTATGGTCAAGCTATTGAGCATGACACTGCTACTAGGCCAAGTTACAAAGTATTTAGATTGAGTTTGAAACTAATTCCATCAAAATAGTGTTTACATAGGTATTTTCTCTTAGAAGATTTCTTAGGTTTCTCAGCACTTAGAGCTAATACAATAAATTTTCAAGAGTTTGCAAAGACATAAGTGTTGAGACAAAATCTCAATTTAGTGTTTTGATGAAAACAAACAAAAAGTTAATTAAGAATGTTAATTATGATTCTAAATGTTATGTTAATTTAACTTGTGCTTTTGAGTGTATTAATTCAAAGATAGAATTTAAACAAAATAAATCAACATAAAAAGGCAAGAAACTGAAGAGACAAGAATTGAGAACATTCTTAACAAAATCTGGAAAACGGAGAATGTTCTCCAGTTTCAGAATAATCATCACAGCTCAAAAACCAATCAATCTCCACTAGTTAAAAGAAGTTTTAGTCTCTGGATTTTACATCTATGTCATCTGCACTTGGCAAGGAACAAACTGAGATGATTAGATTCAAAGAAACTACTCAAATCACAAAAAGAGAAGATCACGAATTAGCAAGACCAACATATTTTTGACAACATTCTGATCAATCTGGACAACAGTGGAATGATCGTCACATCTCCAAAATCAATCAATCTCCATTAGTTCAAAGACGATTATGCCTCTGAATTTCATGATAATATTATCAGTACTTGGCAAGGAACAAGTTGGAACCATTCTAGTCAAACAAGGCATTCGAATCACAAAGAGAAAAATTGACGAATTAGCAAGACCAGACATATCTGAACATTCTTGACAACATTCTGATCAAACTGGACAACACTACAGCATCAGCCTCCAGACTGATATACATTCTTTAGTTTGTTATACTTGATCTTCAGTAGCAAACATCTTTCTCCAGAATGACCAGACCAGTCTCCAGATTGATTATCAATCTCCGTTTCTGCAAAATTTTAATTTTGATCTCCTTACTTCTGCAGAAGTTTATAATCATTCACCAAACTGTTTTGGACCGAATCAAGGCTCCATATCGAAGCTGTAACATCAATAATTACATATGAAGCTTCAAGGATCATTAAACACAAGATAAATCTGACCAAGAACAAAGAAACCAGCCCAGTCAACAAAGTTCAAAAGTTGGAATATATTTATTCAAATATATTGGTTTTGGTCAAATCTGACAGAGCACTACCAACAGCTCTTTTGACTATTATTAAATGCTCTAAAAAGCCTATAAAAAGAAGGCCAAGCTCAAGGAAAAATTAGAGCTTCAAGTACTAAGAAAATTCATTACTCATTTCAATCATACTTGAATTTCTCTCACTCAAATACATTGAATCAAATCTGATTTTTCCCATTCGATTCCTAGAATCATTCTCTTGTACTTTTCTGTCAAAGAATCAGAACTCAAACAAGTGTCGAGCCTTCTTAGATTCTAACAAATCAAACTCATCATTATTGTAAAACTCAAACTATAAGAGTTTAATATAGTTTGGGTAGATTGTAAGAAATCCTATCAAGGTTGATAGGTGACTTGATTGAACTCCTTTCTGGGTGGAAAGGTTTAAACTTTGTAGCAGATCAAGGTTGATCTGAACTAGGTGTTGTTAACCCAAGAAGGTTCTTTGTTTTAAACACTTTGTGGAAAATCTCACGGTTGTGAGGACTGGACGTAACCCGAGTTGGGTGAACCAAGATATATCGTTGCGTGGTATCTCTTCCCTTATATATTTACTTTCAGTTTGATTGATTATCAAGTTAAATACATAAACTGAATAATTGATTTTAAACTAACCAAGAACTGTCTCTGTTTTCTGGTTAAAATCGATAACGTTCTCCGTTTTCTGTTTTCACAACCAAGATCAATCTTGAGTTATTTTCTTAAGTTTTTAACAGAAATTTTTTAAAAGGCGCATTTACAATTCAAACCCCCCCTTTCTTGTAAATCTACATTGTTACTTCAATTGGCATCAGAGCTCGGTCTCTAAAGTTGAACACCTAACAAGTGTTAGAGGAAAAGATTCAGGAAGAAGAAGTAATGTCAGAAGCCAATATGTGCTTAATGGAAAACTTAGAAAACAATGAGGTAACCATCTATGAACTATGTCCTTTATGTGAACAAATGGAAAAAGATTTTGATAGCTTACTTAATGATTCAAAACTGCTTGTTCAAAAATGTAATTCTTTAAAAGATCAAGTTTTCAATGAAAAAAGGGAAAAAGATAAAGCTCGGGTTATGATTGATGAACTAAAAAACATCATGCAAAACATGAAGGAATCTCAGCTTAAGAAAATTGATGAAACTGAAAACCAAGAATGTTCTACGTTTCAAAAAGAGAACATTCTTCTTAAAATAGAAAATGAAATTCTCAAAAATGACTTAGGAAACTTTATCAAATCCACTGAAACATTTCAAAAAATCATGGGATCTCAATTAGGAATTTTTGATAAAGTTGGTATTGGTTTTGATAAAA
>NC_021165.2:50024323-50051168 GCF_000331145.2 Cicer arietinum
ATCAAAGGAATAGTAACAAGTTTGAATGGTGGTCCTTTAGAAGAAGCACATATTCACTTTGTCCTCTTGTCTAATTCAAGTGCTTCTTTGGATCTTATCAAGGTATATTCTAATCATGATTACTATTTAATTCATTCATAGAACTCAAATCATTTTCTACAAATTCTCCTTTTTATGTCCTTAAAATCATTTTTATGTGAACAAATCTCTTTGATTGTTTTTGATAAATACAAACTTTTTTAGCATAAAAAATATTTTGTAATGAGAGATTTATACTTGACATGATATCACATTCATTTTGCTTCCCTTGCGCTCATTATCATGTTCAAATTAAAATGTTGTCTGTTGTGAAAGAAGACAAAAGAGCAAAGAGACATCTTGCTTGTGTTTTGGCATTTTGAAATTTTAAAGGATATCAATTTCAATATATTCAAGGGGAGTTTTTAGAAAATGTTATTTTTCTTAAAACTAGAATCTACTCATTGTTTTCTATGTTAGTATACAGTTCCTTTGTATTCCCCAATCTTTTTATGTTGACAAAGGGGGAGAATTATTTTAGATTTTATGTTTAGATTTTATGTTAGTTCAAAAATCTGAAGCATATTCTGAGGGGGAGTTTTTAAGCTCTCTTTGATTAAAATTAGAATCAGAATTAAAATCTAAATTAACATGTTTGTCATCATCAAAAAGGGGGAGATTGTTGAGACAAAATCTCAATTTAGTGTTTTGATGAAAACAAACATATAGTTAATTAAGAATGTTAATTATGATTCTAAATGTTATGTTAATTTAACTTGTGCTTTTGAGTGTATTAATTCAAAGATAGGATTTAAACAAAGCAAAGAAATCAACATAAAAGGCAAGAAACTGAACAGATAAGAATTGAGAACATTCTTAACAAAGTCTGGAAAACGGAGAATGTTCTCCAATTTCAGAATAATCATCACAGCTCAAAAACCAATCAATCTCCACTAATTAAAAGAAGTTTTAGTCTCTGGATTTTACATCTATATCATCTGCACTTGGAAAGGAACAAATAAGATGATTAGATTCAAAGAAACTACTCAAATCACAAAGAGAGAAAATCACGAATTAGCAAGACCAACAGATCCAAAATCAATCAATCTCCATTAGTTCAAAGAAGATCATGCCTCTGAATTTCATGCTAATGTTATCAGTACTTGGCAAGGAACAAGTTGGAACCATTCTAGTCAAAGAAGGCATTCGAATCACAAAGAGAGAAGTTCACGAATTAGCAAGACCAAACATATCTGAACATTCTTGACAACATTCTGATTTAACTGGACAACACTACAACATCAGCCTCCAGATTGATATACATTCTTCAGTTTGTTATACTTGATCTTCAGCAGCAAACATCTTTCTCCAGAATGACCAAACCAGTCTCCAGATTGATTATCAATCTCCGTTTCTGCAGAATTTCAATTTTGATCTCCTTACTTCTGCAGAAGTTTATAATCATTCACCAAACTGTTTTGGACAGAACCAAGGCTCCAGATCGAAGCTGTAACATCAATAATTACATATGAAGCTTCAAGGATCATTAAACACAAGATAAATCTGACCAAGAACAAAGAAACCAGCCCAGTCAACAAAGTTCAAAAGCTGGAATGTATTTATTCAAATATATTGGTTTTGGTCAAATCTGACAGAGCACTACCAACAGCTCTTTTGATCATTATTAAATGCTCTAAAAATCCTATAAAAAGAAGGCCAAGCTCAAGGAAAAATTAGAGCTTCAAGTACTAAGAAAATTCATTACTCATTTCAATCATACTTGAATTTCTCTCACTCAAATACATTGAATCAAATCTGATTTTTCCCATTTGATTCCTAGAATCATTCTCTTGTATTTTTCTGTCAAAGAATCAAATTTTCACAACCAAGATCAATTTTGGGTTATTTTCTTAAGTTTTTAACAGGAATTTTTTAAAAGGTGCATTTACAATTCAAACCCCCGTTTCTTGTAAATCTACATTGTTACTTCAATAAGTGCTTCTTTTGTTTTTCGCTGTTGCTCTTATTTTTTATGATGTTCACAAATTCTTTTAGAGGACATCAAATAGTCCATTAGGGTTTATGATCAGTGTTGTGATTGCATGAAATCAACATATGAATTAATAGCTCGTATCAAATTTTCAAGGATTATGAATCTGCATCAAACGCTTGTCCGAATCCGTCTTCATTATTGATTCAACGTATCTTGACATAAAATGTAGATGAACATAGGATGACATTATCAGAGGATGTTACACGATTTTTCAGTCAGAAAATAAGTCTTTTATAATTAGCAAAGTTTGATGAAATGTAGACTATTTATCAGAGTGTTGATTTTTATCAGAGGTCTAATTGGATGCTAAGATTATCAGATGCATAATCATCAGAGTGAACTTGTCTCAGAAGATTCAACAAAGGTGTTTTATGAACGAACTTTTCAAAATCAGTTATACTTCAACAGGGTATTGTTGTCTCAGAGTATGGTTTGTAATAGGGTATTGTTGTAACTGCTTTGTTGAGCTTGTCTATTCATCATATAATGCAGCGTAAAAACGTTTAATTCATGTGACAACGATCTACACACTTAAATAAGTTATTAGCACAATAAATTGCTTCCCATAAAATAAGTCACGTTATTGCCAAAACAAGTAGGAGTCATTGTTCTTCAAACCAATTTAGTTATAACAATCTCTCCCTTTTTTATAAAGACAAATATCAATTTTTGTGAACAATTTTTCTTAATAATAAAGTGATAAAAACAAAGTAAAGCAATAAAAAAAAAAAAAGAAGACAATGCTCCCCTTAAAATTGAAAAATAAAACCCAGAGGTTTTTGAAAAAAAAAATGCAGACAACGTTCTGCCAAGAAATTATTTTTACAAACCATACTCCCTTTTGTTATTAGCCAAAAATGAGTGATATACACAAAGCAGATAATCCAAAAAAAATATAATAATAAAAAAGTTGATATATTTCATAGTTAAGAATTTTTTATTTGACGATTTAATTATTAAAATTTATCGTTTATAATAAGTATATATATATATATATATATATCCCGGGAGTAACTCATTTCCTACATAAGTTTTACTTCATCTATCTATCCCCGAGATCAAATATAGGGTTCATGGACTCATGTTTTAATTTCTAAATATAATACTTTTAATTAGATTAATGGATGAGCTGGAAGATGCGCACTTAATTTTCATATAAAATCTATGATAATCATATCCATTACTCTTTGTTCAATTCATTTTAATGTATAAGAAATAATAATAAGTTGATTTTAAAGTATATAAAATGCTTTTACTTTAATCATTATTTTAGGACTAAGCCAACAAATTTTTATATTCTTTAAAAATTTAAATAACAAAATTTATATATTTTAAAAATTATTTATTTATTATTCTTATACTAAAAAGTTGGCACTTGACATCCTGAAAGTGATATTTTTAGTGTGCTATCGATTATACTACGTGTTTTGTTTGTTACATGTTTTGGAAGCCAAGTTGGTATCGTGTCGCCTTAGCTCCACATGAAAGTGCACATGCCAGCTTTTGTGGTCGACACTTCTTATATTTATCTATCTATCATTCCCTTTTCAAAAGAATGTTACCGAGCCAGTAGAATATACTGGAATAAAGTCTTTCTTAAATGAGAATGAATTATATATTTTTATATAAAATATCTATTAACTGATAATAAACTTTACCTATTAACTAATAACTGATAATAAACTTTACCTATTAACTAATAATAAACTTTACCTACAAGACATCAATATAAGAATTTGAGTGAGTTTGAATTTGAATTTAGAATTCTTCGTTTTTTGTTTTAAAATATGTCAGTTTAACTAATAAACTATTTGATTAGATAAAAGTGTACATTATTTTAAGAATATAAAATTTAATCTCTTTTTTTTTTTGTACATACATTAATTTTAAGTTTATCATGAGTGTGAATAATTAAAAACATCTGTTTAGTTTATCTTTTGCTTTAAATTTTATTTATAAAAATATTACTTTAAATTTCCTTTTATTTCAGTATATATAATAGGTTTTGTTTTTCTTTTTAAATAACTCAAATTTTATAAAAAATTATCAATATACACTCTTTTGAAAATTAAACTTTATTGTTTGTCATAATTAGAAGTTGCCATTTGCAAATGCGACTTCCTAAAAGAAGCCCAACTTTGCAATGACGACTTGGTATTGGATTTGATTTTTTTTTTTACATTCAAATTTTTACATTCAACTTTTTTATTTAAATTTAACCGAAAAAATATATTAATTATAAAAAAATATAATTATTATAACTCATTAAATATCATTACTAAAAAACAACACGAATTTTACAAAAATTACGATAAA
Source organism: Cicer arietinum (assembly GCF_000331145.2). NCBI lineage: Eukaryota > Viridiplantae > Streptophyta > Magnoliopsida > Fabales > Fabaceae > Cicer > Cicer arietinum. The sequence continues at coordinate 50,028,711 of NC_021165.2, forward strand.
ATTAATGTCAAAGGTGGCCTCCAGTACCACATTGCCGATGTTTTCTCACACCTACGAGATTTTGACGATGTCTTGGTACATCACAAATTTATTATTCATCTTCTTGAGGATGTCGAGGGGGAAGGGCAACAGAAGGACTACTTTCACCTTGAGTCCATTTGGATATCTGATTTAACAGAGTATATGCACTCCTAAAGCTTGGAATATGAAAGTTTTGATGATACATATTATTAAGTAATTGGGTAGTGGACACAGGAATATTATAATGAGTATTGAATGTGTTATACAATAATTCCTCTTCGTTTGATGCAAATGATAGTAGAATGTTGTCTTCTTGTTGTGGTTGTCAAAATTAAATTGTTCCCCCGATGTGAACCTGTAGTATTGATGTGGTGTGTGAGAATAAGTATGAGGAGGCGGTTGAGTGTCAGACGGCGTTGGTATATAATATTGATTTTGTTGTGTTGCGTTGGACATTGGTTCTACTATATCTACGAAAATAAATTTGAATGTTAGTGAATTAATTAAAAGTTTTTTAAATATAATATTTATCTTTTTTTTTATATTTTATCTTTTTGCGAACGAATAATAAGGCTCCAGATTACTTATTGGTGCACTAAATGAAATATGGTACCATGCTCAAGTTTAAAGTAGATATGTATATCTACTGCTCGACATAACATCAGGTTCAGATACACGACACAATTCTCTATAAAGAGTTTCCAAGCACACTGAGCCCTAACTGTATTCTTCAGTCGTAAATCTTTTAACAAGTGCAACCACAAAATGTATATTCTATTGTGGAATTTGTCAAGCATTAATATGCCTCTGATCAATCCTAAAAGTATGCTCTACAACAATATAATGTATAATTATTTATTCGTCTGATGATTCTGGATTCAACGTTGAAAATGTTTCTCGCATCTATTTTAATTTTATAAAATTCCCCTTTCTTTGAGATTCAGGTGGTATGAATCATAACAAATCTAAAAAATCATTTGTCCATGATACCATAGTTGATCCAATAACTGCTTTACCCCCAACACGTAAGCCAAGTAGCAATACAACATCTTCTAATGTTATGGTTACATTCACCCGTTGAAAGATGAAACGTAGGGATGAGAATAGGCCAGGCCTCCTGTCAGGGATCTATGGTCTGACCTACTTATGGCCTGACCTGACCTGTTTAATAAAAAGGCTAGACTTAGACTATTTTTAAATTCTATTTAATGGGTGAGTTTGTTTCAAGAAAAAATCTATTCTTTAAAACCAAAAATCAGTTTTTAGAGTTTAAGGGTGTTTGTTTTAGATTTAAAAAAAAAAAATTTATTTTGTTAGAAAAATCATTTTTTGTTTAATATATATATATACACATATGTACATTTATATTTGTATGTGCAGAGCATCATGTGGTATGGGTAGAACATCATGTAAATTGGTATGGATAGAGCTTGTAGCTTGATATATGTATATGGACTAATTATGTATTCATTTTTTGTTTTTGTTTTCTTGGAGGTGCAGACTTGTTGGTTATTATTTTATTAGATTTGATTATAATTTTTTTAGTTTCCCTTTTATATAAAGGCATAGTTTAGCCTATTTAACAAAAATGTAAAATATAACATTTAAATGTTTTAATGTGAATAAGACTTTTAAATAGGATTTCAGGCCAGGCCAGACCGAAATAAAAAGCCTATGATAGGCCGTATGCCAAACTTAAGCCTAAAAAATTAATCATAGGCCATAATCAAGCATTTCAAAGCCCGATCTGACCTGACCTATTCTCCTAAAGCAGTAATAAGTGAATTGTATATTTTTTTTTATAGTTTTCTATTTTTGATATGTTACCAAACCCGACTTGATTCAACAATGAAATTATTAAAGAATTTGGTACAATGTGTTTATGGGTAAGTGATCTTAAATTTTAAGATGAATCTTGTAAAATATATAAGCAAAGATTAAAAATATATTTGAAGAGAATAGAATGAGATGAATCCTATATTTGCAAGGATTACAATGAAACTATATTTTAGTATAAAATATATAAGAAAATATTATATAGGCTTAATTGCAGTTTTGGTCCCCTTATTTTAGCTGATTTGCAAAAGTAGTCCCCCCATTTTGTTTCTCCCCAGTTTTGGTCCCTCAAACAGAATTTTGGTTCAAAACTTGATGAAATTTCATTTTTTTTACATTTATTTAAGTCACATCATGCCTCAAAATCTCATTTGCAACAATTGTACCTGGAATCTATGATTATAAATAGTGTAGTACGACTTAAAAAAAATGAAATTTCATTAAATTTTTGAACAAAATTCTGTTTGGAGGACCATAACTGGGGAGAAACAAAATGGGGGGGACTACTTTCGCGATTCAGCTAAAATAGGGGGACCAAAACTGCAATTAAGCCTATTATATATCTTATCTTTACATGCATGGGTGCTTTACATAAGGTTGTATAAAGATAGCGCAACAGAGAATCAATGACTTTCTGGTGGGAATATTCAAGCACCTAAAACCGATTGATATTTTCTCATCCCCTCTAAATGTCTCATAACAAACTTATTTATATTAATAAATTAGACTAAATAAATTTTAGAAATAAATGTCTACTATTATGATTATTTAAGATAAATCATCAAGTTTTATATTTCTTTTAAAAACTTACCATAAATTCCAAAAATCATATTTGTGAACATTAAATATAAATCAATCAAATGAAAATCATTCATATTTAATTTACTCCAAAAAATGTCATATTTGTTAATTTGATATTTAATTTTGCTTTATTTTCTATTAAATAAAACAAAAAAGTTTTGAATTAATTTTTTTTTATTACCATGTTATTATTAAACAAAAAAAAGTAATAAATAAAAGTATAACATATATATCTTTTTATTCACAAGCGAATATCATACGAAAAATTAAATACAAATTATACATTGAAATAAAAAATAGAAAGTTATGGTAAAAAGTCCAAAATACCCTTTTTGTTATTTTTTTGTGAATAATAAAAAAGGCGGACAAAATTAGGTGTTGACAACTATCCCTCTTAGGATATCGTTGAGAATTAGGGTAAATAATAAGTAAAGACGGAGACACTAATTGTCACGACCCAAGAACTAAACGCTGTGACGGCGCACAAGCTATACTCCTAGTCTGGAAAACCTATCAACTAACATAACAATTAAACAACTAAATCATTCTCAATAACCATTTCAGAAAATATATATAATTTTTCTTGAAATTTCGACTGAGTATCCTCTGTAACTTCAACATTCCCAAATTTATAAAGTCCCTATTTACAATATTAACTCAATCAATTCATATTTCGAAGAGCATAATCTAATTGTTTAATACATTGTCCGAAAAGGCTTTTAGACTCAAAATAGCTGCAAATTACATCATACTCAACAGACTTTACAAAAAAAAATCCTCGAACAAAGATGCCTACCAAAAAGAAATATGGCCGAGACTTGAGTCTACTAACAACTTGCTACTCAGCTGCCTACGAATCTGAAAACAACATGAAGGGGTAAGTCACAAAGACTTAGTGAGGAGACAACAACCACCATCAACTAGAAGGGAAACATTAAAAAGGCACGAATAACTGTTTTACAATCTTGTGGCGATTATGCTATACCCATAATAACATCATTAAACTTAAAATTTAGTTGTTCAGATATAACTGTTTAAAATTCAATTAATAACGAAGCGAAATCAAAATGAATAACCTTAAAATCATCATAAAAATCAAATAAGTAAAAATACAAATTTTTGCAAACCAAGAGGCGACTTCATCTCGTTGATAGTCTTTTCCTCCTAAGGGTGACCTTTCCCTTAGGGGTGGCTCCATCTAACAGATAGCCCTCTCCTCTCAATCGTGCAACGCATCATCACACATCAATTAGGGAGCTTAAATCTCGTTGATAGCCATCTCCTCCTACGAATGATATTTCTCATAGGGGAGGCTTCATCTAACGGGTAACTCTCCCTAATCAAAACGAGGTAAATAGGTGCACATAACGCCGTTAACGATTTCCAAAAAACACGTATTCAAAATCATCTCTCATTTCATCGTAATTCATGGAAAACATATTCAATCGCATACCAATTCACTATTTAAATACTTTTAACTCATACGTAAATCAAACTAATAATATATTATATAACAAAAGACCATTAAAATAAATAAATGACGAAATTGAGATAAACTTCAATGGTTGTGTTACCCAAATTTTTAAATAAATATTTAACATATAAAGCAAGTAAAATAATAATTATAGTATTATAAAATATATGACGATGACCTTTGTCAACTCACAACTATGGAGAATCGCATAAGTTTGTTCTTCAACAACTCACAGAGTAGTAGACATGACCTTAGCTGACAAATTAGGGTAAAAAATATTCTCAAGACTTTTGAAAAAATTATTCTAAAGTTTCGCTAACTCTAAGAAACCATAAAAATCATTTAAATCTACTTTAAACACAAAAATAAGATTTTTAACCAAAACTACATTTTTTTTTTATAGGTATTCATACTAGTACTAGAGTTGTGTATTTACCTCAAAGAGTCTCAATAAAAAACTCTCAAGAGATAAGTACCCTTTTCCTTTCTTAAAGCACAAATCCTAACCCAAAAATTCTAACTAAGAGAGTTTCTAGGAGTATGAGAAATTATGCTCTTGGGGATGTTAAATCCCTTTACGTCTCACTTTGCGATATAATATAGCTACCAGATGCCCAACGTATGATAGACTCTCATTTAACTGCACGTCTTCATGATTAATCACATGAGTAAGGTCATGAAGATACTTCTGAAGCATCGAAATATGAAAGATCAGATGTACTCCCGAGAGATCCCGTGGAAGTGCCAAATAGGACGCTGCTGGTCCGACTCTCTCTAAAACTTCAAATGGTCCAATGAACCTTGGACTTAGTTTTCCCTTTTTACCATACCCCAAAACTCTTTTCATTTGTGAAACTCGTTATAATACATGTTCTCCTACTGAAAACTCTAAGGGACGATGCCTCTTATAAGAATAAGATTTTTGTCTACTCCGAGCTGTCACTAAGTGATCCCGAATCAAATTAACTTTTTCAATGGCATCTTGAACCAACTCTGGACCGACTAGTTTAGCATCACTAACTTCAAACCATCCTATTGGAGACCTACACTGTGTTCCGTACAAAGCCTTAAACGGAGCCATCTAAATACTAGATTGATAACTATTATTGTATGCAAATTCCATTAAGGGAAAATGTTGATCCCAACTACCCCTAAGATCTAGAACACAAGCATGAAGCATATCTTCCTATATTTGTGTAGTCCTTTCAGACTGACCACCAGTTTGAGGATGAAAAGTTGTGCTAAGCTTCAAACGAGTTCCTAATGAAGTTTGGAACGACTACCAAAATTGAGCAAAAATTGAGCCCCACGATAATAAATAATAGACATCAGTACACCATGCAAAGAGACAATTTCATACAAATAAAGTTTAGCATATTGAGATGTTGTATACGTAGTCTTCATAGGAAAAATGTGTGCATATTTGGTCAACCGATCTATAATCACCCACACTGAGTCATAACGCTTTTGGATTCGTGGTAATCCTGTGACAAAATCCATAACGATGCCTTCTCACTTCCACTCAGGTATTTCAACAAGTTGAAGAAACGTCGCAGGCTTTTGGTGCTTAGCTTTTACTTGTTGACACACTAAGCCCTTAGAGACAAAATATGCTATGTCTCTGTTCATCCCTTCCCACCAATACAAAATCTCTCAAGTCTTGATACATCTTATAGAACCTGGGTGAATAGTATAAGAAGAATGATGAGCCTCCTCTAAAATTTGTCTCCTTAAGCCACCAACATTTGCAACACACAATTGAGACTTCAACCTCAGCACACCATCAAAATCAACTGAAAAGTCTGAAATTTTACCATTCTGAACATTATTTACCATATTCACCAAGTACGAGTCTTGACTTTGAGCTTCCTTGATATCATCTACTATAGTTGGATGAATTTGTACGTGCGCTAAAAATAACCTCGAATGACCATGTTCAAATTGAATTCCACTTTCAACAATTTCTTGAAATGCTTTAACTATTGACCTTTTTACTTCTGCAATATACGTGATACTGCCCCTGGATTTGCTACTCAAAGCATTTGCAACAACATTTGCAACAACATTTGCCTTCCCTAGATGGTATAAGATTGTGCAATCACAATCTTTCAAGACTTCCATCCATCTTCTTTGTCTTAAATTTAAATCTCACTGCTGAAAGATATACTTAAGACTTTTATGGTCGTTATAAATCTCACAAGTTTCACCATATAGATAGTGCCTCCAAATCTAAAGAGAAAAAAATAACTGCAGCCATTTCCAAATCATGTATGGGATAGTTCATCTCATGCCTCTTGAAGTGCCTAGATGCATAGACAATAACCTTACCTTGTTGCATAAGTACACAACCGAGACCAACTCTAGAAGCATCACAATAAACTGCATAACTTTCACCACCTATAGGTAATGCCAAAATAGGTACTGGAATCAAGTACTCCTTCAATTTTTGAAATGTATTGTAGTGATGATATGTGATTATCATCATTTCATAACAAAACCATTTAGATGACAATAAAAGTGTGACTAAGAGAAAAAATTTGTGGTGTGGATAGTGATCATAAACTTGGTCTATTTATAGAGTTTCAAAGACATTGAAAATATTTGTTTGAAAATAAACAGATATTTTTATTGAATACAAACATTACAATTATAGTTGAGTTAACGGTCGAAAAAGTAATAAAATTTCATCTGTCGGACAAACAAACATAACATGAAGCTTTATTGGCCCCATTTCATAAATGCATACTCGTTCAAATAAGGACTTTGATGACCAATTGGAGGACATGCATGGCTTCACACATGAAGAGTAAGCCACTTTGAAAATCAGGAATTTTTTGATGGAGGACTAGCGAAGGAGGAATATATTCCAATGTGATGTTTTAATTATATTTAGATTTAACGATGTTAAATTTTTTGTAACAAAAGTTGAATGGAAGGACTATTTTAAAATAAAACTATATTTACAGGGATGTGAACCAAACAAAATTTTTTACAAGAGCCAAAATAATAAAGGTTATAATTACAAGGACCAAAATAATAAAGAAAATTTATAATTGCGAGGACCAAAGACATATTTAAACCTTTTCAAAACTATGAATTCTACTAACCTGAACCATATCAACCTAAACCATATCCACTTGAACCATACTTTGACCAAGTCAAAACATATGAATCTAAACCATCTCAACCTGAACTGTATATTCCACTAGGTGATGTGAGCAACTTTGACCAAGAAGAAATATGTGAGGAAAGTGAAGAAGAAATGTACTTCGATGAGGAGGACGACAATGACGACCTATAGCCATAACCCCATCCCATTGCAACGACATACGATCCACCATTCTATATGCTAAAAACCTAAACTTGGATTATGCTGACCAATTCGCTGAATTTAATATGCCTTCTAATGAACCACCTCTATTAGATGCATCTCTTGATATTGAAATGAAGTTTAATAACAAACTAGATTGTCAGCTTGCAATTAAGCACTATCACATTAAAAACTCAATCAATTATCGTATAATGCAATTTGATCAATACAAGTATGTAATTAAATGACTGGATCCACAATGGTTATTCAAATGCAGGGTTCACTAAGCCAAAAAAGTAAACATCGAGTGATTGGTCGTTTGAAGGTGCCCCAAAATTGTGCAAATTCCTCTATGTCTAGGTTCAAATTCTGTAAACCACTTGTCTCAGTTGTGGAACTTGGTTGTACCACAAGTACAAGGGGACTCTGTTGCTAGCCATTGCACAAGATGGGAACAAAAATACAATTCTCATTGTTTATGCACTTGTGGAAGGTGTGACTGCAGTTGCTTTGAGCTTCTTTTTGAAAAATCTGAAAAGGTATATCACACCTCAAGTCAACATTTGTTTGATTTCAGATAGACAAAAATACATTAAAAATGCTTATAATGATCCAAATAATGGTTGGCATGAACCTTCGTCAACACATGTGTACTACATCTGAAACATTGCACAAAATTTCATGACAGATTTCAAGGACAAGGAACTTTAGAAAAATAGTTGTTTGTATGAGTAATGATCTAATTCTTCTTAGTATATTTTCCATATATCACTTTATAATACTTGACAATTTTTACCTCACCTATAATAGGATATGCAATAAGTGAGCCATCATTCAAATATTACCGTAATGAATTTAGGATGAAAAATCCAAAGGCTTTAAGATAGGTCGATGATATCCCATCAAAATAATGGAGTATGACGTATTCTTAAGGTCGACGATGCAGACACATGACAACAAACATTGTCGAGTAAATAGATACAATGTTCAAGAGTACACACAATCCCCCAATCACTGCTTTGGTCCAATCAACTTACTATAGATTGAGAGTTTTATATGCAGAAATGGGACAACAACAACATGCATCATTAGCTTTTGGTCGAGTATATGCAGAATATTGCATGGAGAAGATTAAATATGAAGTTGGTAAGTCTAACACTCACCATGTCATGCGATTCGACCAAAACTGTTATTCTTTCATGATGCATGAAATAGTAAATTCAAGAGAGGGGCGACCAATTGGTTATTTTGAAGTCAACCTTCAAAGAAAATGGTGTGATTTTGTAAAGTTTCAGGATATGCACGTGCGTTGTTCACATGTTATAACTGTATGTTCTTATGCTAATCATAACTGTTTAGTGTATATGGCTGACCTGTACAAGGTTGTTAATATATTCAACATCTACAAAGAAGATTTTCCACCTATACCAAATTAAGGATATTGGCCCATATATGAAGGTGAGATAGTGAATCACAATCATAAAATGCAGATAATTAAAAAAAAATCGTCCAAATAATACATGTATTAGAACTGAAATGGACGTTAGAGAAAAACTGCCAAGAAAATACGGACTATGTCGGTTATTTAGTCATACTCAAAAGTATTGTCCAAATATTACCTGCAACTCTAGTCAATCTGCATAATTTTTGTAAAATTATGTTGTTTTTTATGAATGGTTTATATTAATTATATATATACTTTTTTCAGTTAACTTTAAAAAAAAATCGATGAAAGAAGTTATGACACCCTAAACCCAAAGATACATACATATATATATATATATATATATATATATATAATAAGTTATATCATATTTTTATAAAAAATTATAGCGGATAAATAAAAAATCTTTCAATGGAAAATGAAATTTTTGTTAGTTATTTAGGATATCACATTTCTCAAAATACAAATGTAACACTTTAAATTTTCTTCTTCTTATAAAACACTGAAATCTCAATGAATTTGATTTAACTATAATTTTTAATTTAATTCCAAAAACTTATCAGTACTTATAAGGTTTTCATACAAAAAATCGTTTCTAAATAAAAAAGTAAAATACAAATTATAACTCTTATTTCTAATATCACCTATTAGAGTTGAGTTTCTCCCAACCCGAACTTCAAGACTCATTAAACTATAAGAAGTTCGATTTCGCAAACGTAGGGCCAAGCCAGTCATACACAAACAACAAAAGAGGTAAGTTTCGAAATCACGTTGATAATATAATATAAATAAAAAGAACACACAAATAACCATAATAGACCATATCATAACACATAATCTCATTATAATGTAACATCAAAATCACTCATTATCTCATTATAAGATGCATCAAATCATCTATGATAAATTATTATCACTTTTGAAACACATTAATCATAACAAAACAATCACACGAAAGTGCAATATTATGCATGAGCTTAGACTCTACTTATTCATAATTTGGAACTATTCTAACTCTGAAGTACTTGGTTCTGAGGCTTGATATTATACCATCATGCAAGTGGACGAACAATTCAAATTGACCATTTCCTTATAGATTCCCTCACCTCAACCTAAGACACATATACACGATAGTTGAGGTAAACACATGTTGCATGGTAGCTCCCGACATTTGGAGGGCTACCTCCAGGTCTCTTAGGAGTTCCATACTCAAATACCTCCAAGGTTTAACATTCTTGCCTTAAGGATCAACAATATACCGCCACAATCAGACTCATTCAGTTTTACTTCTCCAACATCACTAGGCTTTCTATCCACTACTATGATGTCTATTTTTCCCTATAGTTGCCCTGGGCTACTCCATAAAGAGCACTATCTTTAGCCAAAGTTAGAATCATCACTATTTCATCAATTATGGGGATACTTCAAAATTCTCATCACAAATTTATAACATCACTATCATCACATAAACTTATCACAAATTTATAACATCACTATTATCGTGTCTGGTTTGTCCAGGAAAAAGGTGTCTCCACCAATTTTATTTTATTAAAGGAAAAATTGAATAAAACCCTAAAATATTTATCTTTAACCAAAAATTCAAATTCAAGAGCCGATTACGAGTAGAGAAAGTATCATCATCATACACCATCCATGAAAACGGTTACCCTATAAATAATTGTATACAAACTATTTATTTATTTTATTCCAAAAAGATTAGTAAAAAAAGAAAAAAAAATTTACATTAGTAAAAGAAGAAAATATTTTTTTTTTATTAATTTGGTTTGACAAGGGGATGACCTTGGTCCTATGTATCCTAATGTGCAATAGGAAAATAAAAAAAAACGTAAATCTTTGTAGAAAATATATGTGGATTTGTTGATTTTATTATTTATCAATTTCAATTTTTATTTGTACGACGGTCATAGGAGACTAATACCAAACGACACATTGAAAAACAATTAGGCGGTCCAACAATGGACAAGTTTGATACGGTGAAAAAGATATCAATATGTTGTTTTTCATTTTTATCCATTTTTATTTATCTTAATTTTCTAAATATTTTCAAATTTACTTGAATGAGTAGAACCATAAAAGATACAAAAACAATGTAAGTAGTCTTGCTATATAAACAAAGTTAACATGAACAAAAAACCAAGACATTGATTCATAAAAAAAGATACAAGAAAAACAACAAAGATAATAATAATGAAAAAAACAAACTAGTGCACTAATTTGTTTCATAGAAAAAAATTTATATACCAATTTCGTAAGCATGTTTTTCCTTTCTTTTTATATTCGTCTCCGAGTTTTGTTGTTGTTGAAATGAGTGCTTTTACATAAGGTTGTATAAAGATGGCGCAACAGAGAATAAATGACTTTCTGGTGGAAATATTCAAGCACCTAAAATCAATTGATATTTTCTCCTCCCCTCTAAATGTCTCATAACACACTTATTTATTTTAATAAATTAGGTTAAATAAATTTTAGAAATAAATGTCTACTATTATGATTAATTAAGATGAATCGTCAAGTTTTATATTTCTTATAAAAACATACCTTAAATTCCAAAAATCATATTTGTGAACATTAAATATAAATCAATCAAATCAAAATCATTCATATTTAATTTACTCCAAAAAATGTCATATTTGTTAATTTGATATTTAATTTTGTTTTATTTTCTATTAAATAAAATAAAAAAGTTTTGAATTAAATTTTTCTACCATGTTATTATTAAACAAAAAAAGTAATAAATAAAAGTCTAACATATATATCTTTTTATTCACAAGCGAATATCATACGAAAAATTAAATTAAAATTATATATTGAAATAAAAAAATAGAAAGTTATGGTAAAAAGTCCAAAATACCCTTTTTGTTATTTTTTTGTGAATAATAAAAAAGGCGGACAAAATTAGGTCTTAACAATTGTCCCTCTTAGGATATCGTTGAGAATTAGGGTAAATAATAAGTAAAGACGAAGACACTAATTGTCACAACCCAAAAACTAAACGTTGTGACCGGCGTACAAGCTATACTCCTAGCATGGAAAACATATTAACTAACTTAACAATTAAACAACTAAATCGTTCTCAATAACCATTTCAGAAAATATATATAATATTTCTCAAAATTTCGACTGAATATTCTCTGTAACTTCAACATTCCCAAATTTATAAAGTCCATATTTACAATATTAACTCAATCAATTCATATTTCAAAGAGCATAATCTAATTGTTTAATACATTGCCCAAAAAGACTTCTAGATCCAAAATAGCTGCAAGTTACATCAGATTGAACAAAATTTACAAAATATGATACTCGATCAAAGAGGCCTACCAAAAAGAAATATGGTCGAGACTTAAATCTAATAACAGCTTGCTACGCAGCTGCCTACGAACCTGAAAAAAATAAACAACATGAAGGGGTAAGTCACATAGACCTAGTGAGGAGACAACAACCACCATCAACTAGAAGGGAAACACAAAAAGGCACGAATAACTGTTTTAAAATCTTGTGGCGATTATGCTATACACATATTAACATCGTTAATCTTATAATTTAGTTGTTCAGATATAAATATTAAAAATTCAATTAATAGCGAAGCGAAATCAAAATGAATAACCTTAAAATCATCATAAAAATCAAACAAGTAAAAATACAAATTCTTGCGAACCAAGAGGCAGCTTCATCTCATTGATAGCCCTTTCCTCCTAAGGTCGGCCATTAAAATATTCAATCGCATAACAATTCACTATTTAAATACTTTTAACTCATACGTAAATCAAACTAATAACATATTATATAACAAAGACCATTAAAATAAATAAACGGAGAAATCGAGATAAATGTCAATGGTTGTGTTCCCAAATTTTTAAATAAATACTTTAACATAGAAAACAAGTAAAATAATAATTATAGTATTATAAATATCTGACAATGACCTTGGTCAACTCACAACTATGGAGAATCGCTTAAGTTTGTTCTCCAACAACTTACAGAGTATCACACAGGACCTCAGCTGACAAATCAGAGTAAAAATTATTCTCAAGACTTTAGAAAAAATTATTCTAAAGTTTCGCTAACACTAAGAAACCATAAAAATCATATAAATATACTCTAACCACAAAAAAATTATTTTTAACCAAAACTACATTTTTTTATAGATATTCATACTAGTATTAGAGTTGTGTATTTACCTCAAAGAGTCTTAATAAACATTTCTCAAGAGATGTGTACCCTTTTCCTTTCTTAGAGCACAAACCCTAACCCAAAAATCCTAACTAAAAGAATTTGTAGGAGTATAAAAAATTATGCTCTTGGGGATGTTATATTCTTTTTAAGGGTTTAAGTGTTGTGGAGTGAGAAGAAAAGAAAAGAAAAGAAAAAGAAAAAAAATGAAAATGGGGTGAGGATGATGAAGTAACAGAGAGAGAGAGAGAGAAGGAGGAGAAGAAGGAAATAGTGAGGTGGAAAAAAGAAAGTGGGGGTTAGAGTTGGTTTTAGTTTATTTATTTATTTATTTTTATTATATATATATATATATATATATATATATATAAATATATATATATATATATATATATATATATATATATTTTAAAAGACACATGACATGCCGATCTCCTCCCCTTATAAAAATTCATCCACGAAGTTATTTGACTTTTATTTATTTATTAAAATACTATTCACCTTGAGTTTCAACATAAGTGTGGGTACTTTGCACGAATGACTTATTCGGGTTTCCACGTAGTTTCTTCACCGAATGGACCACACCAAAAAGAACTATTACTGAAACAACATCTTTTGAGCGTAAATGTCTCACTTGGCGATCTAATCTAGCTACCAGATACCCAATGTATGATAGACTTTCATCTAACTGCACGTCTTCATGATTAAGCACGTGAGAAGGGTCATGAAGATACTTCCGAAGCATCGAAATATGAAAGACCAGATGAACTCCCGAGAGATCCGGTGGAAGTGCCAAACAGTACGCTACCGGTCCGACTCTCTCTAAAACTTCAAATGGTTTAATGAACCTTGGAATTAGTTTTCCCTTTTTACCATACCCCAAAACTCCTTTTATTGGTGAAACTCGTTAGAATACATGTTTTCCTACTAAAAACTCTAAGGGACGATGCCTCTTATAAGAATAAGATTTTTGTCTACTCCGAGCTGTCACTAAGTGATCCCGAATCAAATTAACTTTTTCAATGGCATCTTGAACGAACTCTCGACCGACTAGTTTAGCTTGACTAACTTCAAACCATCCTATTGGAGACCTACACCGTCTTCCGTACAAAGCCTTAAACAAAGAGATCTAAATACTAGATTGATAACTATTATTGTATTCAAATTATATCAAGGGCAAATGTTGATCTCAACTACCCCCAAGATTCAGAACACAAGCACAAATCACATCTTCCTATATTTGTGTAGTCCTTTTAGACTGACCATCTGTTTGAGGATGAAAAGTTGTGCTAAACTTAGATTGAGTTCCTAATGAAGTTTGGAACGACTTCCAAAGTTGAGCAATAAATTGAGCCCCACGGTTAGAAATAATAGACATCAGTACACTATGCAAAGAGACAATTTCATCCAAATAAAGTTTAGCATATTGAGATGCTGTATACGTAGTCTTCACATGCAAAATATGTGCAGATTTGGTCAACCGGTCTATAATCACCCACACTGAGTGATAACCCTTTTGGTTTTGTGGTAATCCTGTGACAAAATCCATAGCGATGCCTTCCCACTTCCACTCAAGTATTTCAACATGTTGAAGAAACCCCATAGGCTTTTGGTGCTCAGCTTTTACTTGTTGACACACTAAGCACTTAGAGACAAAATCTGCTACGTCTCTGTTCATCCCTTCCCACCAATACAAAATCTCTCAAGTCTTGATACATCTTATTAAAACCTTTGTGAATAGTATAAGAAGAATGATGAGCCTCCTCTAAAATTTTCCTTCTTAAGCCACCAACATTTGCAACACACAATAGAGACTTCAACCTCAAAACACCATTAGAATCACCTGAAAAGTATGAAATTTTACCATTCTGAACATTATTTACCATATTCACCAAGTGTGGGTCTTGACTTTGAGCTTCCTTAATATCATCAACTATAGTTGGACGAATTTGTACGTGCGCTAAAAATAACCTCGAATGACCAAATTCAAATTTAATTCCACTTTCAACAATTTCTTGAAATTCTTTAACTATTGACCTTTTTACTTCTGCAATGTACGTGATATTGCCCATGGATTTCCTACTCAAAGCATCTACAACAACATTGCCGTCCCTAGGTGGTATAAGATTGCAATCATAATCTTTCAAGAGTTCCATCCATCTTCTTTGTCTTAAATTTAAATCTCGCTATTGAAAGATATACTTAAGACTTTTATTGTCGGTATAAATCTCAAAAGTTTCACCATATAGATAGTGCCTCCAAATAAAACTGAAATTTAGAGATTTTGGCATATAATTGCTTATCTCTTAATGTTTGCAAAACCAACCTTAAATGTCACTCGTGTTCTTCTTTACGCTTGGATTAAACAAGGATATTATCAATAAACACAATCACGAATTGATCCAAGAATGGTTTAAAAATGTGATTAATCAAATCCATGAAAGCTTCTAGGGCATTAGTAAGCCCAAATGACATAACCAGAAATTCATAATGTCCATAATGCGTGGGAAAAGTTGTCTTCGTTATATCATCCTTTTTATTTAATCTACAACTGGTGATACCCCCGACTGCAAATCAGTCTTAGCAAAACATTGAGCTCCTTGAAGTTGGTCAAACAACTCATCAATGCGCGACAAAGGGTATTTATTCTTTACAATTACTTCATTCAACTGTCTATAGTCTACACACAACCTCATGGATCCATCTTTCTTCTCTACAAATAAGACTGGTGCTCCCCAAGGAGAATAAATTGGGCGAATAAAACCCTTGTCAAGAAGATCTTGAATTTGCTCCCTTAACTCCTTAAGTTTTGTTGGGGCCATACGATAATGAGGTATAGATATAGGATGAGTGTTAGGAACCAAGTCTATAGAGAACTCAATCTCCCTATCTGGTGGCAACTTAAGAAGTTCTTCAAGAAAAACATATGAAAATTCATATGCTATTGGAATTTTTTCTAATTTCTCCTTAGCCACTTGTGTATCCCTTACAAAGGGTAAGTACGCTCGACAACTTCTTCTCATTAACGTGCTAGCTCTCAAAGTTGAGATTTGGTTATGTGGTACCCAACAACGTTTTCCTTGAAACGAGAAGACTGATTGTCCTGGCATCCCAAATTTCACCACTTTGTTATGATAATCCAAAGTGGCATGATGCAAGGCCAACCAATCCATACCCAAAATCACATCAAAGTCTATCAAGTCAATAACTACTAAATCTATCGGCAACACTTTGCCATCAATAGTTATATCACAAGAACGATACACCGGCTTAGCAAGAAAATTTCCTCCAATAGGTGTAGCTACAACAAAAGCCTCTTATAAAGAAAACGAAGATTTACCAAGTTGAGTAGCAAACCACGAGGATACAAAAGAATGTGTAGCTCTAGGATCAAACAAAACATGAGCATTTCTAGAACAAATAGAAAGTATACCTGTAACTACTACATTGGATGTCTTAGCATCTTGACGAGTCAAAGCAAACACTCGAGCCTAACCTCTTTCTACTGGTATCTGACATCTACCACCAAATCCTCTACCTCTCTACTGAGATGTTTTTGAACCTCTAACATAAGAATTTCCACTTTTTCGCACATATGCAAAATGAACCTGAGAAGATGCCAAAGCTGTTGGTGTTGATGCATAACTAGAGGATGGATGTGTCATGTCTACAGGACAATCCCTCCTGATGTGACCTACTTGGCCACATTGATAGCACACCTTACCATTACCATCTCTGGAACAATTTCCAAAGTAAAGCCTACCACAAATAGAACATTGTGTACATGAAACACCAGAATGTCTTTGAGGGAAAATGGATTGTGATGCTGCTCAAGAATATGATATACGAATTTGCACTGTCCCCAAAGACTGCCAGCTATGACCACCTCTTTGAGACTTGAGTCTTTCTTGCCCATGATAACCAAACATAGATCCACCACCGCGAGTTGGATAGTTACTGTAAGATTCTTCAACCCTTTGTTTCTTCTGTGAATCTTGTCTATTACCTTCTTTTTCCTTTTGACGTTGCTCAATCTGAAGTGCCAAACTCAAAACCTCAACAAAAATAGAACAATTAGACCCAACCACAGATCTGAATAAGTAATCCTTCAATCCTCAGATGAACCTCTTAACACGCATCTCCTTAGTGATAGGATAAGGAGCATGTCTAGAGAGTTGTGTAAAACGAGCACTATAATCTGAAATTGTCATACCCTCTGTTTGCTCCAATCGTTCAGACTCATGACCTAATCCAAAAACGAGCCATGAACAACTAAGAGAACTCTTTCCATGCTAACGGAGGTGGTCCCATTTGCCTACCACGTGACACTATATCAAACCAATCACGTGCCACACATATTAGCTGAAATGAAGTCAATTCTACTGCTCTTACTTCAGAACAACTCAATGCTCTCCAAAGCCACTTTAGACTATCAGTGAATAGTTGTGGGTCCTTAGTCTCACTAGACCTCAAAAAAGTAGAGGGTTTAAGCTTCATGAAGTCTGGTAAAGTAACCTCAATACCCCTCGTTGCATCAGTTGTCTAATGCTTAACTTGTCTAATCTCTTGTTGACCATTGAGATTTTCATGTCTTTGATCACCCTCATGTTGTTATCAGATGACAACCCCAACAAGTTGTTGCACAACATGTTGTAATCCCTACAGACCAACAGCAAACTCTTCCATGGATGGATTTCCGCGACTCCTCCTAGGTACCTCAACATTGACATCCAAGCCACGTCCGCCAACATTAGCTCTACGCCTATTTTGAGCATGAAATGAAATACGACCACGTTGACGAGCGCCTTGGGCTTGGGAAATTGACTCATCAACAATTTCCCTTATAGTAGGATTCCTATTCTTGGGTGGCATTCTCACCTAATCAAAGAACATTGACAAAAAATTGAACAAGACGACAAGAAAATGTTGAAAGATAGTGATGATGAATTTAAACACATATTTAGACAACAAATGAGACTCTCGTAGAGTGCTAATAGCCCTCGCAAGTAAGTTGTGCCCGAGTACACATTTTACTAACAAGAATCTATTATCACCCTATGTTTGCAGCTATTAGGACCTACGATCGAGCTTTGATAACAACTTTGTCACGACCCAAAAACTAAATATCGTGACCGGTACACAAGCTATACTCCTAGCCTGACAAGCCTATCAACTAACTTAACACTTAAACAACTAAATCATTCAATAACCATTTCATTAAATATATATAATTTTTCTCGAAATTATATATATAAAATCCCAACTTTATAAAATCCCTGTTTACAATATTAACTCAGTCAATTCATATTTCAAAGACCATAATCTAATTTTTTAATACATTGCCCAAAAAGACTTCTATACTCAAAATAGCTGCAAATTACATTAGACTCAACAGACTTTATAAAAAATGTTTCTCGATCAAAGAGGCCTACCAAAAAGAAATATGGTTGAGACTTGAATCTTCTAACAACTTGCTACTCAGCT
Organism: Cicer arietinum; assembly: GCF_000331145.2. NCBI lineage: Eukaryota > Viridiplantae > Streptophyta > Magnoliopsida > Fabales > Fabaceae > Cicer > Cicer arietinum. The sequence continues at coordinate 50,047,275 of NC_021165.2, forward strand.
GCCTACGAATCTTAAAAAATTAAACAACATGAAGGGGTAAGTCACAAAGACTTAGTGAGGAGACAACAACTACCATCAACTAGAAAGGAAACACAAAAAGGCACGAATAACTGTTTTACAATCTTGTGGAGATTATGCTATACACATAATAAAACCAGTAAACTTATAATTTAGTTGTTCAGAAAGATATATTAAAAATTCTATTAATAGCAAAGTGAAATAAAAATGAATAACCTTATAATCATCATAAAAATTAAACAAGTAAAAATACAAATTCTTGGGAACTAAGAGGTGGCTTCATCTCATTGATAGTCTTTTCCACCTAAGGGTGGCTCTATCTAATGAATAATCCTTTCCACCTAAGGGTGGCTCCATCTAATGGATAGCCATCTCCTCTCAATCCTACAACACATCATCACACATCAATTAGGGAGCTTACTTCTCGTTGATAGCCCTCTCCTCCTACGAGTGACATTTCTCATAGGGGAGGCTCCATCTAACCGGTTACTCTCCCTAAAAACACGTATTTAAAATCATCTCTCATTTCATCGTAATTCATGGAAAACATATTCAATCATATAACAATTCACTATTTAAATACTTTTAACTCATATGTAAATGAAACTAATATCATATTATATAACAAAGACCATTAAAATAACAAAGACCTATAATGAACCCTAACTCTAAATCAAACACGCGAAAATTCAAAATAAAGAAGAAAATACATATAACTAAGCAAATATTTCAAATATATATTTAATATAAAGTTTAAACTAACATAAAAAAAATATAAATCTAAATTTACAGGTGATGCGAGAAAGGTGGCCACATGGTCAAGTCACGTTTTCGTCGTGGATGTGGTACGATAATGGTGGTCGCGAGTCCGAATTAGGCTAAATTAGGCTGCAATTTCATGGGAAAAATCTTCAAACTTAAAAACAACAAGCTAAGAAATTCACCAGTTCATTTACTACCCATGAAGAATACTAACAAAACACATCAAAATGAATCAAAAGGGTCAGCAAATCATGACTCAAAAGTTCCAACAAGAAAAAGCATCTCAAGAACCTCAATTCAATTACAACAAAACCAAAAAAATTTAGATGATGTTACCAAGAATAATAGCTATAACAGTCTAAGAATAAGTGTTACCAAGAATAACAAAGAATTGAATTCTATTTCAACAAATGATGCTTGTGGTGGATGATGTGGACTAAATTTTGTTTCAACAAATAATTGAATTCTGTTTCAACAAATTCTAAAATAAACCCTAACTCTCAATGAAACTCGCTAAAATTCAAAATTAATCCCTAAAATGAACCCTAACTCTAAATCAAATACGCGAAAATTCAAAATAACACAGAAAATACATATAACTAAGAAAAATATTTCAAATATATATTTTATATGAAGTTTAAACTAACATAAAAAAAAAAAACAGAAATCTAAATTTATCGGTGATGCGAGAAAGGTGGTCACACGGTCAGGTCACGCTGTCATCGTGGATGTGGTGCCATAATGGTGGTCGAGAGTCAGAATGTTCATTGAGGTGAAGGATATGAAGGCAAGAGGGCAAAGGTGAGAAAGTGATAGATTAGGGTTCGAGATTGAACGAAGGCGAGAAGACAACGAATTGGGGTTCAAGATTGATCGATGACAAGAAGGAGAAAACAACGGATTGGGCTCGAGATTGAGAGTTTAGAGATTTAGTGTTTTGACAAACTGGTTTTGGGTGAAAGATGAGAAGGGGTTTAACATATTTTGGGTAGAGGGGAGAGAAAAAAACTAATGTTTTGGTTCAGTACTAATTTACTTTTTGGCTCCATTCAAATTTTGAATGATTTTATAGCACTTGTATAATAAGCTCTCTAATAGGTCCTTTAATTATGTGAAAGCGCAAGTCTTTTACAGCGCTTGTATAAAAAGCGTTCTAATAGGTCATTTAATTATGTGAAAGCGGAAGTCTTTTACAGCGCTTGTACAAAAAGCACTTTAAAAGCTATGTAACATAAGGTGGGAGCGCTATATTTTACAGCGCTTCTGTTTAAAGCGCTCCAAAAGCGCTGTAAAACATTATGGACGACGCTTCAGTTGACAACGTTTTTAAAAAAACGTTGTAAAAGCCTTGTAAAAATTATGTGCAAGCGCTATGTGACCCTATATGACCTTACAACAGCGCTTTTTCCACAACGCTTGTCAAAAAAGCTTTGTTGTATCCTCCGTTATTTATAAAATATTATACAACAGCGCTTGTATTTAATAAGCGCTATAAAAGGCGTGCTATAAAATGTCATTTTTGGCGTAGTGAACACATTTTGTTTCTCACTTTCTAGGCATATTTTTGACTATTGGGATGTTAGGAGACTTATTCCATAGCAGAGAAACTCAAAGGCCGCCGTTTCTAACACCATTGGAGCAGTTTTATCAAGGAGCATTCATGAATATTTCTTGTAGTTCTTCTCTAATCTCTATCTTTTCTATCACTGTCATGAGTAACTAAACCCTATTTGTTAAAAATGAGTGTAACAAGATGAAGTTCTTATTTTTCTGATTTGATTTCTAGTTATTTGAATGAGTTTATTGAATTATTTTTCTCATCTCCGTGCTTAATGTTTTTTATTGCTTGATCAACATTAAAATGTTCTATGATTCGCATTTTGAAACGGAAGTGGACTTTACGAATGCTTGAGATAAGAAATTCATGATATTGTAGTCTAGGGATAGATGTAAGTCATGAAACCAATTAAATTAGTTGCAAAGGAAATAATTTAACAAGAGAGTTCATGTACGGTAAGGCTTAATTCTAATCTTAAATCCATTAAGGAATTAGGGGTTACTTTGGAATTAAAGGTTCTATCACTAAGACATTAGGACAAAAATAATAAAGAGAATTAGGTAATAATTCAATAAAGGAATTCAATAACTAGGATCAAATTAAACACCAAGGTTGGATTCGAAGTGAAACTCATCCTTGACATTATTCTTGTTATAAAGGATCAATTTTATTACCATTGTTAGTTTTTAATATTATTTCAATCAAATCATAAACTTTTTGTTCTATTTTCGTAACTAAATATAATTCAATAGTAAAATGAAATCCTTGAGTTCGACACTCGGTAATACCTTTTTAATTATTACTTGCAACGATTTAGTACACTTGCTGAAACGCTATCAGTTTCCTCAAAGATTAAAAAGGAAGAAACTGATGAAAAAAAATCGGTAAGTTTCTTGATGTTTTTAAAAAAATGCAAATTAACATTCCTTTTGTAGAAGCACTAGAGAAGATGCCGACATATGCCAAGTTCATGAAGGTGATTCTGTCCAAGAAAAGAAAAATCGGCGGTTAAACAATGAAGCTTGCCGAAGAGTGTAGTGCAATCTTACAGATGAAGTTGCCACCAAAGCTCAAGGACCCTAGAAGCTTCTCTATCCCTTGCGCTATTGGAAATTGAACTTTTGGGAAGGCCTTATGTGATCTTGGTGCTAGTGTAAGCCTTATGCCCCTTTCCATATACAAAAAGCTAGGCATTGGAAGAGTCAAAGACACATAACTGATGTTACAGTTTACGGATCGCTCAATGAAACAACCATGTGGAGTGCTGGAAGATGTGTTGGTCAAAGTGGATAAGTTCATTTTTCTAGTGGATTTCGTGGTACTAGACATGGAAGAGGACAATTACATTCCTTTGATCTTGGGGAGACCATTCTTTGAAACTGGGCGAGCTATGATTGATGGCACCTTAATCTTAATGGTAAATGAAGAAACTGTCACTTTCAATATTCTAAAAGCCATGGAACATTCAAAAGAAAGAGAAGGGTGAAATCAAATCAAGATTTTTGATGCGATAGTCGACGAAGAATTTGAGTATCAAGCACCCATTTTGCCATTAG
>NC_021165.2:50051328-50084394 GCF_000331145.2 Cicer arietinum
AAAGAGTGTTATGCATACCCCCAAAATATTTTAGCCATGTTAGAAGCATCACCATCTTACTCCCCCCCGCTTCCCTACTAGATGGGAGAGTTGAAATGGAATGAAGACAAGATCCTAGAGAAAAAGAAAGAGACACCATCGATTGAACTCAAGCAATTGCCACCTCACTTGAAATATGTATTCCTTTGTGAGAAGGATGATGTGTTCTTTGTGGTCAAGCTAATGACCACAAAGAAGCGCTTCGTGGGAGACCACCCATAGGTCGAGGTAACTTTTATTTTTGCAATCTTATTTTTTTATTGGAATTTGTTTTTTTTTAATTGTGTGTAAACATGCACTATGATGAACAATTTTTAACAACTTGAAACTAGACTTAAACTATTTGTTTTAGATTTTGAAATTTAAACTCTATTTCTTTGCTCATATCATTGCTAAATTCGTTGAGTTTCACTAATGCATGCATTGTTGATTACTCATTGGTTGTCGAAGTCTCACTTGCCATTATTTTTGAAACTAAATAAATTTTGTAGTGGCATGTTTGATATCATTTAGATAGTTCATACTCTCTCTTATTATCCAAGTTGTGAGCTTTTGGTCCTAATCACTTTAATTCTTTGTTGTGTGATTATTCAAACATGTGTTATCCCTTCAGAACTTGCACTAATTTTGACTTGCATCACTTGTAATTTATGCATACATTGAGGCAATTTTTTTTTGGTCATTTGAGCCTTTCTAACTATCCTACGCAAAATTTATCATTTGCTAGCCCCTTTGAGCCTTGCCATTTTATTTTAGTTACTAGCCACATTACAAGCCAAAGACCTGACTTTAATTAAATCACCTTACTTGTAGTTAGGTAGAGACAAAAAATCATTGTCTTGTTAAAGTTCTAAGTTTGAGGTTGCTCATGGGATAACAACCTTGTTAGTTTGGGGTGGTGGTTTTCACAAAAAGAAAAACAAAAGAAGAAAAAAAATCGAAAGAAAAAAAAATAGTTTTAGTACATTGATAAATTACATGTTCTTAGTTCTTTTGTCAATGGTTGAGAATGTCCACCACAAAATGTGGAGAAAAAATGTTCTACCCTTACCTAAGCCCCATTACAACCCTAAAGTCCTCCAAAAGTGTATGTGTTTGTTGCATTGTGATTGGCAATTAGAATTTTTTTTCTAGCCTATGGTAGCATGGTGCATGTTCTAGGATTTGAGTGATAAATTCATAACCCTTTCTAAACAATTGAGAGAAATTTTGGCGAGATTGTGTGAAGAGAGAGTTGAACTTGATGAATGAATGCTAAAATGTATAAATTGTGTTTTTTTTTTTTTTGTAAGCAACCATGAAGCATGATGAATATTTTGTAGTAGCTGGAACTCTGAGAATTGAGTTTGATTTGATTTGAGAAATGAAGTTTAAGTTTTATTTTAACTGTAGCAAATGTGAAATTATTTGTTGCTTAGGGACAAGCAATAGATTAAGTTTAGGGTTGTGATGACTCTTCATCATATGCATATTTTTCATTGTTTTTAGTCTTATCTATCTTAATCATTAGTTAATTTAAGGAGTTATTTGATAAATTTTGTTAATTTTAGTTCTTGGATTTAATGAAATGTTTATTTTCACATTTTCTTGATTAAGTAGAGATTTTTCTTAGTTTTGCGTTGTTTCCTTGTTTTAATGCAGTGTTGAATTTTAGTGAGAAATTAACATGACCTATGTGGAGTATTTTAGTAATACTAGAGTTGTAGAATTCCACTTGGAGTCGCACCAAGTGCAAATGAAAGCTAAGATCCATATCTACAACTTTCATGAAGACATCGAAGCCAAATTCGAACTGAAAATCGGGTAAAAATGCAGTATACGTCAGACAGCAAAGGCTTTGCGCCTGAAGCGGATAACCTTGCGCCTGAGGCGTATTTTGATATTCCTGACACTATCCAGGCGCAACTAGAGCGCAAAACTCGTGCCTGGGACGCGCAACACACATCTGAACACATTAAAACACGTTTTTCTCACTTTCTAGGCATTTGTTTGACTATTGGGAAGTCTGGAGACTTGTGCCCTAGCAGAGAAACTCAAAGAAGGCCATTTCTAACACCATTGGAGCATTTTTATCAAGAATCATTTATGAATCTTTCTTGTAATTCTTCTCTAATCTTTATCATTTCTATCTTTGTCATGAGTAACTAAACCCTATTTTCTGATTTTTCTAACCCTTATTTTTCTGATTTGATTTCTAGTTAAATGAATGAGTTTATTGAATTATTTTTCTCATCTTTGTGCTTAATGATTTTTGTTGCTTGATCAACTTTAAAATGTTCTACGATTCATATTTTGAAACGAAAGTGGACTTTACAAATGCTTGAGATGAGATGCAGGTCATAAAACCATATAAATTTGTTGCAAAGCTGCAGTTTGAAAAAAGAATACTTGTACCGTAATGCTTAATTCTAATCTTAAATGCACTAAGGAATTATGGGTTACTTTAGAATTAAATGTTCTGTCACTAAGACATTCTATACGGTAATGCTTAATTCTAATCTTAAATCCACTAAGGAATTAGGGGTTACTTTGGAATTAAAGGTTCTGTCACTAAGACATTAGGGAAAGAATAATAAAGAGAATTCAGTAATAATTCAATAAAGGAATTCAGTAACTAGGATCAAATTAGACACCAAGGTTGGATTCAAAGTGAAACTCATCACTGACATTTTTCTTATTGTAAAAGATCAATTTTATTACTATTGTTGATTTTAAATAATATTTCAATCAACTCTGAAACTTTTTGTTCAATTTTAGTAATTAAATATAATTCGATAGTAAAATGCAATCCTTGAGTTTGCACTCGGTACGTTTCTAGGACCGACTAACGCCTCACTTACACCGGTACCTATGTAGTGTAGTGTCGGTCGCACATTCACATAGCGTTCAGACACACGTGCCTTCCATAACCTAGGGTATTCAAGTCAGCTGCATATGATTAGGTAGCTTTGCAGCTGCAAAAGGATTAGACATCTTCCCATGATATGGTTCCTTTTGGTCCGAACCTGGTGCTACATTAGGTTAGGGAGTTTGGCTTTTTTTTTTCTCTCCTCTCACATTTATTCGTTCGGGCTGCTTCGCTCATCCACTTCCTAAAGCTCGCTGCCCTCCTAGGCGCGACATGCTAAGCAATCAAAGCCAACCCACATTACTGACTAACAATGGATAATCATATTTCTTAGAGGTACTAATGATCTCTGGGGAAACCTCTAAAAAATGATTGAACATGTGGGAGGATCCAACTAATTCGGTTTTCATTTTTCTTGTACGGAGAACTGAGACATAAACTTCACGCATTTAGATTACACTATATCCCTTAAGAGTAGATAGATCGTCCATCAAATGTTGCTACCCACCTCTACTCTGGTCTATGGGTATATGAAGAGATAAGAGCTTCTTACCGCCGTCATAATATGTTGGAACTCCCATGTGTCTTGGTTACTCAACCTGTATAAACTGCGTAGATATGAGTGGTACTTCCGCAAGTAGAGTGCCCTACCCTGAAGATAAAAAAGTATGCCACAAATTCGATGGTGTATCCGGCGCTACCCGAATGCCCACATGATGAAGGATGTCCATCTACACCTCTCACCCCATCACATGTCATGACGTCCCCGGGCATATAAAGACACAACCAAAATAAGAATATTGATTAGAAATCGATGAAACTTGATTTCTAAATCTCTACAAAAGTAAAAAAGACGAATTGAACGTGGTACCTTAGGGATAAGTACCATTATTCATTCATTCCCACAACCAATTGAGATGCAACTCAGTTGGTAGTAGAAAGGAATGAATGGTGGTACTTATCCCCTAAGTACAGTGCCAATGTGATGATTTTTTTTAGAATGGTGGTACATATCCCCTAAAAATTCATGAATTTCTCATCTCAAGCATTCGTAAAGTCCACTTCCGTTTCGGTAAGACCCTTAATTTTAAATCCTAAATTATATAATTTTAGGGTATTTTGTGTTGAATTTCTGAGGCTTTTTAGCCAATTTTATGGTATTTTGTGAGTTAAATGTCAAAAATATATTTTTGGAAATCCGATTAAAATGATTTGTCGAAGAATAATTTAATTATGTTATAAATTATTTAATACCAGACAGATCTTTTTTAAAAAATGTCACTTGTTGCTGAAAAATTCATTTGTCAATTGAGTTTCGACGAGAATAGATATTTTTATCAAAATAGATTGAGATGTGAGTGAGGTGATGTTCGTAAGAGTTTTTAGATATTTGTTAGATTGATTTAATTATATAATATATATATATATATATATACATATATATATACGAAAGCAAGGCCAAGGAAACATAAACATTTTCCTCCCTGCCTCGCAAACTTCTTTCTTCTCCTTTCTTTCCTTGGTTTAAAAACGTTCGAAAACCCGTGTTGGTGGATTTCGAAAACCCACAAACACAAACCTCCACTTTTATTTGACATCTGAGCTTCGTTTCGAGAAGAGACAGAAGGGAAAATTGTTCATCTCCATGCTACGGTGCTAGTGAGCCAACTTTTGAAGCGACGATGCGAGCGAAATTTTTACCGTAATTAATCGCAGTGCAGTAATCGGTTGTTAAAGCTACAACGGAGGTAAGGGATCCTTCCAAATTTTTAGCTTGCATATAGGATGCTATATGTGTATTTGTGGAGTTGGAATTTGGTGAAATTGATGTGTGATTTTGTGGAAAAGGAATTTAATTCATTTATGTGTGTTTTGAGGAAATTAAATTTGATGTGTTTGAGGTTTGGTTTGTGAAAATTAATTTGGTGTGATTTATGTTTGAAAATTGGAAATTTATAGGTGATTGACGATCGAACTTGGTGTTGATTTTGTAGAATTTGAATTGATCGAATTTAATGTAAATTGTGGATTAAATTTGATGTGTGGTGGTGGGAAATGGAGTTAATTCAATTTATGTGTGGATTGAATTTGGAGATGTGATTTATGTGTGTGTGTGAAAATTGAAATTGGTGTGAATAAATATGCTTGAGTATGCTATGTGTTGTATTTGAAAAATTACTAGTGTTAAATGAGTATTAAAAATGAGGAATCTTTTAGTAGCTGCATTTACTTAATGGTTGTGGTGAAAAGAGTCAGAATATGCTCATGCATTTCATAGTACATGGTGACTAGATGAGCCATTGTGATAGTGGTGACCGGATGGGCCACGGGATGATGTCATGTGATTTGTTGGTTCATCTTATCCTTACAGTTATTATCGCGTCGTGCGGATCTGTGAGAGATTGCACTCTAGAATGTGCTGATCTATGAGCGATTGCACTCTAGAAAACAGTGTAAGACATGTGATATGCGACACTTTAGTAAATCGTGCGGGCCTGTGATGGGTGGCACCTTGGTAATTAGTACAAGGCCTGTGATAGGCGGTACAATTATGATTTACGCCTCTTCGAGGAGGGTTTTGGTTGAAATTCTGGAATCATGCATTTTGGCATATACACATTGCATAAGGGTGCTTGACATGCGAGTCATGCTTGATATATTGTGATGATTATATATACATACTCAGTTGTTGTTTGTGATTGTGCCGTAATTGTTAAGTGTGATTGATTGAATTTGTGAGTAAGTGTTCATTGATTTCGAAACATTTTCAAATACGACAGCACAGAGTTTGCTACTGACTTAGGATTTCTCACTTGTATTCGAATGCGACAGGACTGTATTTGAATATGTGTAATCGAATACGACATGATTGTATTCGAATACGACAATATGATTTTTGCTACTGACTTATGAATTAGCACTGTATTCGAATACGAGTTTGCTGTATTCGAATACGATAGTGCGATTTTTTTTAAAATTTATTTTTCAACTTTAATTATTCATGTTTGGCATATGAAGACCCTTTCAAAGAGTATGCTAAGTTGAAAGGTTATTTTGTGCATTTGAAATTTAAATGCTATGTGATATTTATTAATTTCGATTGGTGTCCCTTTAAAATTATTATGAAAATATGGGTTTTTCTCTCAGATAAGAACCAGGATCATCCTACCGGTTAGTACCCTGGAGATGAGAAGGTAGTTAGTCATACCTGACCGATGTTGTGTCAGAAGGATCTTGCGGGGCGCGTGGAGATCACCTTGTATAGTTTTTTTTTTGTGTAGCATGATCAGATTAAATGGTTGTATAGGGGCTAGATATCTTTCTTTTGCGGTTGTGATTACTTTATTATGGAAGACTGTACCTATACCTTATATTGTCAACTTGACTTTTGTTTTGATGGGTCCATGTACCACTTTTTGATGTGACGTGGGGGAGTTAAAATTCTTGGGGCAGTGCTTTTGTACCGGTGTCTGCCGATAATATTCCAGGGGTATGAGCTATGTCTGATAGGTCTCATAGCCCCGGTGTATTTTGCTGTTTAAATATTTTGGATTTTTGTTTCAAAAACTATATTCGCTGCTTGTAAATATTTGTTGACTTTTGTTGCTATGTTACGACTTAAATATTTTATCCAAAAGTATTTCTTCCTTTATTTCTGAAATTCAATTTTTGTTTTTTTCTAAAAAAAAAACGGGCTGTTACAGTTTCAAAATACGAATCGTAGAACATTTTAATGTTGATCAAGCGATAAAAAGCATTAAGCACAAAGATGACAAAAATAATTCAATAAACTCATTCATATAGCTAGAAATCAAATCAGAAACATTAGGGTTTCATCTTATTACACTCATCCCTAACAAATAGGGTTTAGTTACTCATGACAGAGCTATAAAAGATAGATATTAGAGAAGAATTACAAGAAAGATTCATGAATGATTCTTGATAAAACTGCTCCAATGATGTTAGAAACGACCTCTTTGAGTTTCTATGCTAAGGCACAAGTCTCCCAACTTCCCAATAGTCAAAATTATCCTTAAAAAGTGAAAATTTTCGTTTTTAATGAATGTTGTCGCGTTCACGCACCCTAGCGCAGAAAACGCACGCTGGTAGTGCAGAAAGGCAAGAAATGCGCCTCAGGCGCACAACATCTGTTGTCTGACATATACTGCATTTTTATCCTGTTTCGTGTCTGAATTTGGTTCTCGTGTCTTCATGAATGTTGTAGCTATGGATCTTAGCTTTCATTTTCACTTAGGTGGACTTCAATTGGACATCTGCAACTCCAGATATGGTTGAAATACACCACATAGGTCATGTTGATTTCTCACCAAAATTCAACCCTGCACTAAAACAAAGTAACAACGCAAAACTCCGAAAAATCACTACTTAATCAAGGAAATAATAATATAAATATTTCATTAAATCAAAGAACTAAAATAAACAAAATACATCAAATAACTCCTTAAATTAACTAATGGTTAAATATAAATAAGACTAAAATCAATGAAAAATATGCATATGATGAAAAATCATCACATCCCCAAACTTAATCTATTGCTAGTCCCCAAGCAACAATTAATTTCAGATTTGTTACAGTTAAAAGCAAACATAAAGTCAATTTCTCAAATAAAATCAAACTCAATTTTCAAAGTTTCAGCTACCACAAAACATTCATCATGCTCTATAGTTGCTTACAAAAAAACAACACAATTTGTACACTTTAAGATTTATTCATCAAGTTCAACTCTCTCTTCACACAATCTCACCAAAATTTCTCTCAAGTGTTTAGAAAGGGTTATGATTTTATCACTCAAATCCTAGAACATGCACTACGCTACCATAGGCTTGAAAAAATTATAGTTAGCAATCACAATGCAACACACACATACACTTTTGGAGGACTTTCGGGTTGTAATGGGGCTTAGGTAATGGTAGGACATTTTAGGACAGTATGCTTTACTACTTGGAGTTAGACATACATTATCAAATTATTCTATCACTTTTTATTTTTCTTCTCCTTTCATTGTAGAGATTTTCAAACATTGACAAAAGAACCAAGAAAATATTATTTATCTAAGCACACAAACTGATTTTTTTTTTCTTCTTTTCCTTTTTTTTTCTTCTTTTTCTTTTACTTTTTTCTTTTTCTTCTTTTTGTGAGAATCACCACCCCAAACTTAAAAGGTTGCTATCCCATGAGCAACCCCAAACTTAGAACTTTATTAAGACAATAACTTGTTTTTTCTACCTAACTCCAAGTAAGATGATTTAATTAAAGTCAGATATTTGGCTTGTAATGTGGATAGTAACCGAAATAAAAGGGCAAGACTCAATGGGGCAAGAAAAGGATAAAATTTTCATAGGATAGTTAGAAAGGCTCAAACGACCAAACAAAATTGCCTCAGTCTATGCATAAATTACAAGTGATGCAAGTCAAGATTAGTGCAAGTTCTGAAGGGATAACACATGTCTGGATAATCACACAACAAAGAATTTAAGTGTTTAGGCTCAAAAGCTCACATCTAGGATAATAAGAAAGAGTATGAACTATCTAAATGATACCAAACATGCTAGTACAAAATTTATTTTGTTTTTTTTTCATTTAAAAAAAATGGCAAGTGGGACTTTGACAACCAAGTAGTAATCAATAATGCATGCATTAGTGAAACTTATCGAATTGAGCATTATATGAGGAAATAAATAGAGTTTAAATTTCAAAATCCCAAACCGAAAACTTAATACCAAATGCAAGTTGTTAATAATTCTTCATCATACTGTACGTTTACACAAAATTAGAACGAAACAAATTCAAATAACAAAAATAAGATTGCAAAAATAAAAGTTACCTCTACCTGTGGGTTGCCTCCCACGAAGCGCTTCTTTAAAGTAATTAGCTTGACGTCTCAACTATTGTCAATGTGGCATGTATGATAGGAAGAACACATCATCCTTCTCACCTAGAGATACATATTTCAAGTGAGGTGACAATTGCTTAAGTTCAACAAATGGCGTATCTTTCTTTTTCTCTACATATTCATCTTCATTCCCCTTCAATGTAGTGTTGAAATGGGGGGGGACTAAGATGGTGATGCTTCTAACATGGCTAAAACCTCTTTCACCTTTGGATCTTTACTTCCTCTAACATCATCTAGGGGTAGGCATAACACTCTTCCTAATGGCATAATGGGTCCTTGATGTTCAACTTCATCGACTATCGAATTAAAAATCTCAATTCGGTTGCACTCTTCTCTTTCGTTTGAATGCTCTATGGCTTTTAAAATATTGAATGTAATTTTTTCCTTATTTACCTTAAAGGTTAAGGTGCCATCCACCACATCAATCACAACTCTCCTTATTGCTAAGAATGGTCTCCCCAAGATCAAGGAGATATCATTGTCTTCCTCCATGCCTAGTACCACAAAATCCACTGGAAAAATAAACTTATCTACTTTGACCAACACATCTTCCACCACCCCATATGGGTGTTTCAATGAACGATCCGCAAACTGTAATGTCAGTTGTGTGTCTTTGACTCTTCCATTGCCTAGCTTTTTGTATATGGAAAGGGGGATAAGACTTACACTAGCCCTAAGATCACACAGAGCCTTCTCAAAAGTTCTATTTCCAATAACGCACGAGATTGAGAAGCTTCCAGGATCCTTGAGCTTCGGTGGCAGCTTCCTCTGTAGTATAGCACTACACTCTTCGGTAAGCATCACTATTTCACCGCCAATTTTTATTTTCTTCGACAGAATCTCCTTCATGAACTTGGCGTATGTTGGCATCTGCAAAAGGAATTGTTTATCTGTTTCTTCCTTTTTTAATCTTTGAGGAAATGAAAGTCGAATTTCTGGTTTTGGCAGTGTCTCCTTTTTCTGCGCCACAGTGGCTTTTTCCTTTTCAAGAGCGATGTGTTCCTCAATTGATGTCGGGGTGACCATTTCCTCCGAGTGCGTTGAAGTTGAAGTACTTCCACTTTGTTTGGCTTTAGGTGGTACTTGTTCACTTACCTTGTCATTCCTTGTTGTCACGACATTGACATTATTTCGCAGATTCGGAATTGTGTCACTAGGCAAATTTACAGGCGCTCTTTGTTCCATTTGTTGAGCAAGTTGACCCATTTGAGTCTCCAGATTCTTTATTGATGCAAAGTGATTTTTCTGGATGGCTTTTGACTCTTCAATGAACGAACTTGTGCTTGTTACTAATTTCTCCATAGCACTCTCCCAAGTAGCCTTTCAAGGTGGGAATTGGTTTGTTTGAGCTCTTTGTTGACTCTGAGATCCACTTTGCTGATCTCTTTAAGAAAAATTTGGATGATTTCTCCAACCAGGGTTGTACATACTAGAGTAGGGATTATTATACTTCCCGTTATTACTCACAAAATTCACCTCTTCTAGTTCTTCTATCTCATTGTCATCCAGTGCTTCACAAGCTTCATTTTTATGTGCTCCCCCACAAAAGTTCCAACTAGTATGCTTTAATAATTTGACAGGGTCCACTTGGGGTTGTATATTTAGAGCTGCCATCCCTTTCTTTATCTCAGTGGCGATAACCTCTTCTATCTGTTTTGAGAGCAACCTGTCTGGAGCCAACCCATCCATAACATTCAATTCCAATATACCACTTGTTGACCCACCACCTCTGTCATACAACATCAATTGTTCATTTGATGCCATGATCTCAATAATTTTTTGTGCTTCTGTTGCGGTCTTGTAATTCAAAGAACGACCAGTTGTGGCATCCATCATAATTCTAGTGCTAGGCCTCAAACCATTACAGAATATTTGCATTTCGGCAGTTTCGTCATAAGCATGATTGGGACATCCTGCTAGTACACTATTGAATCTCCTGTAAGTGTCACGAAGAGTTTCTCCCTTTTTCTGTATGTAATTGGAAATCTCTTGCCTTTTTCTAACGAACATAGCTAGGGGAAAATATTGTTCCAAGAACTTATCTTCAAGGTCATCCCATGTGGTGATGCTACCGACATGAAAGAAAATCCTTAGACATTGTTTTTTTAAGTAAAAGATAGTGCTTTTAAACGTTGTTTACTAAAATCTTATAATAACGCTTTAAGTAAATAAAAAATTTAATCAAAATCATAATTAGACTAAGTGTTGCATTGCATAAGGTTTTAGTCATGAGGTTTGTTAACTAGTACTCATAAATGTATACTTTGTTAATTTATTGTTACAAACTTAGAAAACTTTAACCTCTACTATTTCCAAATGATTTTACTCACACAATTATCCATTAAGAGCTACAAAAATGTTTCAATCAAAAAAAATCGTTCTTCAAAAAAGTTTAAAGGGATTGAAACCATGTTGTATCACCAAGAGTCATTCTTTTACAACTTTCAAATAAATCAAAATATGCACAAAAAGTTTCAATTGGTAAAAGTTATAAATGTGTATACATGGTTTTAGATAATTACCATCTTGAGAAAATGGTTTCTCTCATACTTTGCAAGTGGCGAGAGAAGAGTTTCGTGCTTCAGCAAGATTTTGCAAGCAAGAATATCAACAAACTGCAAGCAACATATAACCCTACCTGAAGTTGTTAATGTTTTTGAGATCTTACTGCATAATTTTAATGTTTAGTGTTTTTTTTTATTAGGGGCCAAATTTTTATGATTGGAACAGGGCCCCAAAATTGTTTATGAGGACTCTAGTAGGAGCGAGTCGTTGCCTCTTCTGGAGTTAACCATAAGTAGACCGTTGCTACTAGACTTAGGGTTGTAGTGAGAAATAAGTGAAGAACTTTAACGATGAAGGTACCATATAAAAAAAAGGAATGCATAATGATATAATATAGTGAGAAGATGGATAATTTAAAATAAAAAAATCCTTATAGACTCCCTCAACAAAACCTGAGACACATATACGCAATGGTCGAGGTAAACATGTGTTGCATGGTAGCCATCGACATTTGGAGAGCTGCCTATAAGTCACTTTGGAATTCCCCACTAGAATACCCCTAAGTTCTAAAGAAGATATGGTCAAGATTTGTAGAAGATTTAAAAAAGATTTAATCAAGATTTATCGACAACAAAATATGAACAAAATAAATCCGAAGAATTTACAAATGCAATATGAATAAAATACGAACATAACCAATCTGAAGAATTTACAATTTCAATCTAAAAAAAATTGGAACATAACCAATTTGAAGAATTTATAAACGCAATCTGAACAAAATACAATTCATAATTAAATAAAGACTAAATTGAACCAAAAATTTTAAGTATAAATTTGCTCAAGGATGAAAAATAAATCATTGAAAAGTATAAAAGAGTAGTTTTAGAGTTCAAAGAGAGAAACATTTGTTCAATTGAGAAATATTTTCTGAGTGTTGTTTTCTTAGAGTGTGAGAGTTATTATTATTATCAACTTTGTTAGAAGCAAACACTTTAAGCTCCAATCTTTTGTATCAAACGCGGTAGTGGTTTAGTTCCTTCTTCAATCTAGGGTTGTCAGGTTGTTAGGGGAAGAGTTGGCTTGTAGGGTCAAGGTGGTTAGTTCCTTAAAAGTCTAGGGTTGTTAGGTTGTTTGGGAAGACTAACTTGGAGGGTTAGGTGCTTTGTAATTTAAGGTATTTGAATTAGTGGATTAAAGCTTTCTAAATGAGCAAACTTGATGTAGCCAACTTAGCGGTGAACCATGATGAATCTACGTGTCAAATTATTTATGCTTTCATTGCTTGCTACCTTTGAGTTTGATTGCTTCTACTCCAAGTCAGTCACCAAAACCGAACTAGTCTTTTTTTATTTATTTATAAATCATCAAAATGTTATCAACTTTGACAAACACAATTCAAGTTTAGGAAGCAAACAAGTTCAAGAAGCAAAGGCCAACCTCCTAGAAAACATGATTCTGGTCAAGAAACCATGCCTCTGATGTTCATACTTCTAGGGCCAATACATTCTATTTCATCTAAATCTGAACTTAAAAAAATTATAAGTTTCAATTTTATGGTTAACGGCTAGAATTGAGCTCAACAGATATATCTTTAAGACAATGAAACACCGTGTTGAAGGACAAACATACCATACCATGATGTACACAAGGCCATTCCTTGTAGGAAATTCAACCATAATTTGAAGGGCAACGAAAATGTTGCGAAGGCTTTTATAAATAGAACCTGATTTTGAATTCAAATAACACAACCGATCACTACAACTTACAACATTTTTTCAAAGTGAAACAATCTCAAATCAACAAATAAAAACATTGAGTTTGAAAATTGTCAAATTTATCATAAGTGTTTGAGTAAGAAAAATATGTGAGCTTATTCTCAAAGGAAAGGAATGGACGTAGCTGCTAAGTCCGTAGTGAACCAAGATAAAATTGTTGAGTCATTTATTTTATTTTTCAGTTTTATCACTTTAGGTTTTTTTTAAGTCATTCAAAATATTTTCAAAAACTGTAAACACAACTCAACCCCCCTGTTTTGTGTTTGTTCACCAACAGTAAATAATACATGTATGTTATTCATTATAAGAAAACAGTCACAATTTTTCTCCATTTTCTCTACAAAGAGCTCTTTGAAAACTCTTAGAAACCCTTTGGTGTGAGTGATTGTTTGGAAGATTCTTAGCTACGAAGATCTTTGTCATTGTTGAGTGTTCAATTGATTTTAAGTTTAGTGATAGGGTTCGACATCATCTAAAATCAATAACAAAGAAAAAGAATAGGATTCTTTTCATCTTTATTGAGAAAAATTAGGATTTTTATTGTTCGGTTGAAGGTGACCACATTCATGGGAGTTTAGAATTCAAGGTGTTGTAGTTGAAGTGTGTGCTACATTAAATTGAAAATTCAAGAACAAATTTGTAGGGTTAAAATTGATTAAGAAAATTGTAGGGTAAATATTGGTTAAGAAATTTACTCTAGTGTCGATCTATTTTCTTACTCTTATCTCTTATCTCTTTTGATCGGTTAATGTACAAAAAATTCTTGTAATCGAGATAAAGAAATTTGATTGGTTAATGTGCAGAAAATTCATCCTTAATTGATTGAATTTTTTTTTAAATATACAAGAGTGTCCATGTTTTTTATGAAGACAAAGATCAAGTAAAGTGATCATGTTGCAAGTTTAAAGTGAATTCAACAATCAAGTCAACTATTGTCAATATGCTAGAAGACTTATAGTTTAAGTTATATCATGCAATCTAATATTGTTATATTTCAAATGTACATGAGAACCTTCTACTTTAGCATATACATCGAAAGAATTTTCAAAATGTCAAAACTACATGAACAATGTTTTAAAATCAAGTTTTTGACAAAAGTCAAGGTTGTATTCGACTATATATATGTGTAGCCGAATATAGATGAAGTTAGTAGCAAAAACTGCACATATGTATTCGACTACATCATGTTGTAGCCGAATAAAAACCCAACTCAGTAGCAAAAGCTGCATATCTGTTTTCAACTATAGGATGTTGTAGCCAAATACAAATACTAATTCAGTAGCTAAAACTACACTTTTGTATTTGACTACAAGATATTGTAGCCGAATACAACACCAAGTCAGTGACAAAATTCAGTCATTGTATTCGACTACAAGGATTTGCATTTGAATACAAGCTTAAAATTTGGAAACAAATTTGAACATTATAAAGGTGTATTCGACAAAACTTAGGCTGTAGCCGAATATAACTACGAAGCAATGCAGTTTTTCAGTTTAGATTCAATATGGATCATTGCATATGTTCACTAAACCTCTAGGAACGATTTCCACTGATCTGAAGTGATGTCTAATGAGTATAAATACTTCCTAGTTTCAGATTCAACTTAAGAACCTTAACAAGAATCTTATAACAACTTTGAACAAAATTTTGAAATATTTTGTGAATTATTCAAAGTTGTACTTTCATATTTCAAGTAAATGTTTAACACTGTCATATCATTGAGAAAGGTTCTCTGTTGTACTTGAAATTATATTGGATTGTTATCATTGTACAAAGAAATCATATCAACTATTATATTCTCTTGATTTCAGTAAAAATCATTGTCGTAAAATCATTCAAATTATTGTCTAAATTGAGGAAAATGGTGTACTTTCTTCAAGTGTTGTAAACTATGATAGTGATTTGCTATCTTAGGAAGATTGTTAGATGTTTGTAACATAAGTATTAGAGTTAGACTTGTACTTATTCTAACAATAATGAAAATTCTCTATATTCTTTTTATTTTTCTACCATTTACATTTTACTATACTCTAATCATAGTCAGAAAAATAATCCACTAAGTCTCTAAAAACCAGAAAATTTCTAAACATCTAATTCACCCCCTCTTAGGTGCGCCTATGTACTAACAATATGCATCAGAGCAGGTTCTGGAAATTTGCTCATAGATCCTTATTCATGGCTTCCGCACAACAAGTTTTTAGAGATGGTGGTAGTAGCAATAAACTTCATTGCTTTGTTGGAGAACATTATGATTTCTAGAAAATACGCATGCATGCATATTATGAGGCATAAGGAGATGATATTTGGGATGCAGTAGAAAATGGCCCTTATGTTCTAAAGACAATCATCGACAATAAAGAGGAAATATAGATAAAGCCTCATGGACAGATAATGACAAAATAAAAGTGTTGTTTGACAAAAATGCCAAAAACATGTTACAATCGACAATTGGAATGTATGAATTCTTCCGCGTGTCTCATTGCAAAACTGCCTAAGAAATCTGGGATACTCTTGAAATAACTCACGAAGGAACTGTTGAGGTAAAACGTTATAAACTTAATACCTTATCTCAAGAATATGAACTATTTTGTATGCAGCCCGAAGAACCTATTACGGACTTGCATAAAAGATTTTCTCATATGACCAACCACTTTACGGCCCTTGGCAAGATCTTTACTAATGATGAATTGAAACTTAAAGTTCTAAGATCATTAACAAGGGCTTGGCAACCTAAAGTAACGAAAATTTCTAAAAAGAAAGGCAGATCAAAGATGTCTCTTTTTGCGCTTTTCAGAAAACTCCAGGAACATGAGATTGAACTTGGAAGACTAGAAAATGATGAAATTCTAGAAAACAAACCAAAGAGCATTGCCTTGAAATCAAATTCAAGAGAATATATAGATTATGAGAACTCAGATGGAGATGAGAGAATCACCTTCCTAGTAAAGAAATTTGGTAAGTTCCTTCAAAACGATAAAACTTTTAAGAAAATGAGAACTTTCAGGAAAAAAAGATGTCTCCACTACTGATGACTCTTCATCATATGCATATTTTCCCACTATTTTAGTCTTATTTATCCTCAATTATTAGTTAAATTAAGGATTTATTTGATATATTTTGTTGATTTTTGTTCTTTGAGTTGATAAAATGTTTTGTGTTTTTATTTCGTTGATTAAGTAGGAATTTGTCGTAATTTTACATTGCGTTTTGTTTTAGTGCATTGCTGAATTTTGGTGAGAAATCAACATGACATATCTGGAGTTGTAGATGTTCAATTGGGGTCAAACCAAGTGCAAAGGAAAGCTAAGATCCATAGCTACAACTTTCATGAAGACACCGGAACCAAAGTCAGACTCGAAAGAGGCGAAACATGCAATATACGCCGGACAACAGATGTTGAGCGCTGGAGCGCGCCCAAGCGCTTTTTCCCAGCATTTGCCACTGTCGATACGCGCCCGAGCGCGCTCGACCGCGCTCGACCGCAAGGCAAGCGCTTTTTCCAGCATCTGCTACTGTCCAAACGCGCTGAAGCGCGTCCAAGCGCGCTGAAGCGCGTCCAAGCGCGCCTGGGGCGTGCGACCCGCACCAGCAACCATAAAAACGCATATTTTTACTGTTTTAAGGATCTTTTTCACTCTTGGGAAGTTGGGAGACTTGTGCCCTAGCATAGAAACTCAAAGACGGCCGTTTCTAACATCATTGGAGCAGTTTTATCAAGAATCATTCATGAATCCTTCTTGTAATTCTTCTATAATCTCTATCTCTTTTATTTCTGTCATGAGTAACTAAACCCTATTTGTTAGGGATGAGTGTAACAAGATGAAACCCTTATTTTTATGATTTGATTTCTAGTTATATGAATGAGTTTATTGAATTATTTTTCTCATCTCTGTGCTTAATGCTTTTTATTGCTTGATCAACATTAAAATGTTCTACGATTTGTATTTTGAAACGGAAGTGGACTTTACAAATGCTTGAGATGAGAAATTCATGAATTTGTAGTCTAGACATAGGTGCAGGTCATGAAACCAATTAAATTAGTTGCAAAGCAATAATTTACAAGAGAATTTCTATACGGTAATGCTTAATTCTAATCTTAAATCTACTAAGGAATTAGGGGTTACTTTGGAATTAAAGGTTCTGTCACTAAGACATTAGGGCAAGAATAATAAAGAGAATTCGGTAATAATTCAATAAAGGAATTCAATAACTAGGATCAAATTAGACACCAAGGTTGGATTCGAAGTGAAACTCATCCCTGACATTTTTCTCATTATAAAAGATCAATTTTATTATTGTTGTTAATTTCAAACATTATTTCAATCAACTTGGGAACCTTTTTGTTCAATTCTAGTAATCAAATATAATTCAATAGTAAAACGCAATCCTTGAGTTCGACACTCGGTACTACCGTTTTATTATTACTTGCAACGATTCAATACACTTGCTGAAACGCTATCAACTACAAATCAAAACTTCACTTGTTTTGAGTGTGGCAAGCAAGGAGACATAAAAGCGAAGTGTCCATATATTGTCAAGAAAAGTGCTCTCTAGAAGAAAGAATTCAAAAAGGCCTATAGAGCATGGGAGGACAATGAAGTCAGTTCATCCTCAGATTCAGAAAGTGACGAATGTGCAAATTTTGCTTTGATGACATCACATCAATCTGACGAAGAAGAAGAGGTTAGTAACAAAGATTCTTGTCATAATAATGATGCTAATAATGAATTACTTATTGAGTGTAATGATGCTCAAGATGCAATAAAAGAATTACTTATAGAATGTAAAATCATGTGCAAAACAGTGTCAACTCAAAAGAAACACATTTCATCTCTTAAATAGAAAATTGACACTATGGAAAAAGACTTTGAAAAATTAAAACATAATTCTACATGTAATAAATTTGATTCTCTTTCTTTTATAGTTGTCCAACTAAATAGAGTCATTGAAAGATATGAAAAGGGACAAGTTGGATTAGAAAATATTCTTAATATGCAAAAATATTTTTAGGACAAAAGTGGTCTTGGTTATTCAAAGCTTGATAAACCAAGTATTATTAAAACCATGTTTGTTAAGGCAAATGATAATCCAACAAAGAGAAAGTTATAACTCTACAAAATAATCATCATTGTTCTAGGAAGAATGTTGATCAAAAGAAAACTCTTATGCATAAATATAGGAGTAAAAATAGTCCGACATGATTTTATTGTGGTCTAAATGGCCACACACCTAATGTCTGTGATTTTAGAAAATTTGGTGTTCCAAATGGGCATTATGTATGGATCAAGAAAGGCACTAATACTCAAGGACCCAAAGCGATTTGGGAACCTAACAAACTATGATCCTGTTTTGTAGGAATGCATAAAAGGCACCTCTAATATATGTTACTTGGATATCGATTGTTCAAAACACATGACCGGTGACAAATCAAAATTTTCAGCACTTACTCTTGAATCAAAAGGCTATGTGATTTATGGAGATAATAACAAGGGTAAAATTTTGTGCATTGGAAACGTTGGTGCAGCCCCATCTCCTTCAATTAAAGATGTTCTATATGTTGGAGGATTAAAGCACAATCTTATTAGCATTAGCCATCTTTGTGACAACGGTTACAAAATAGCTTTCAACAAAGATGAATGCATTATTCGAAATGAGGTATCAATTGAAATCCAGTTTATTGGCAAGCGTTTTAAAGATATTTTTATAATTAAATGACAACAATTGTTTATGGTAAGTGATGAAAATAATGCATGGCTATGGCCTAAAAGATTTGCACATATCCATATGGATCATTTAAACAAGTTAGTCAAGCATGAACTTGTTGTAGAGTTACCGAAGATGAATTTCATTAAGGACAAATTATGTAATGCTTGTCAAAAGGGTAAGGAAACTAGGTTTCTTTCAAACCCAAGAATATTGTATCAACTTCAAGATCACTTCAATTTGTACATATGGATTTGTTTGGTCTATCAAGAAGTAAAAGTCTTGGTGGAAATTCATATGAACTAGTAATTGTTGATGATTTCTCAAGGTTCACTTGGACCTTATTTTTGGAAAATAAAAATGAAGTTTTTAAAGCATATAAAATTTATGCCAAACTAGTCCAAAATAAACAAGCAACCAAAATTGTATCAATAAGAAGTGATCATGGAGAAGAATTTCAAAATGCTTCTTAGGTAGAGTATTGTGAAGAAAATGGAATCTTCCATAACTTTTGTGCTCCAAGAAAATACCTCAATAAAATAGAGTTGTTGAGAGAAAGAATAGATCGATGAAGGTATCTTTATTGGTTACTCCTTATCTAGTAAAGCTTTTAGAATTTTTAATAAAAAGACTTTGTTAGTAGAAGAATCTATGCATGTATCATTTGGTGAATCTAAACCCTTGAAAGAGGATAAAAATATCTCTTGTGATGATGATGATTTTATAAGTCATGATATAAACAAAGACAATCAAGTTAATTAATCAATTCAAAATAATGAAGTCAGCATTGAGCAGCAAGATCAACATAATGATCTCTCTAAGAATGGAAATCTCATCGAGATCACCCCATTGACATCATTATAGGTGATATCAACAAATGAGTTACTACGAGGCTCAAAATCCAAGATGCTTATTTGAATTGGAATTTGTTTCTCAAATAGAACCTTTTAAGTTAGGTGAAGCACTTAAGGATGATCAATGAATACTTGTCATGCAAGAAGAACTAAACCAGTTTGAAAGAAACAAAATGTGGGAAATTGTTCCTAATCTTGGCAATAAACACATAATTGGTACCAAATGGGTGTTTAAGAATAAACTAGATGAAAATGGTATAGTTGTTCGAAACAAGGCAAGGTTGGTTGCTCAAGGTTACAACCAAGAAAAAGGGATCGACTTTGATGAAACATTTCCTCCGGTAGCAAGGATAGAAGCAATTCGATTATTATTTGCTTATGCTTGCTCTTTATGGTTTGAAACAAGCTCCAAGAGATTAGTATGATAGGCTAAGTAACTTTCTATGTGAACGAGGATCTGAAAAGAGTAAAATTGATAAGACATTATTCATTAAAAGAACTAATGATCACACTTTACTTATTCAAATCTATGTTGACGATATCATATTTGGATCAACCAATAATAAAATATGTAATGAATTCTCATTAATGATGCAAAGAGAATTTGAAATGTCTATGATGGGTAAGTTAAATTATTACCTTGGACTTCACATCAAGCAACTCAAAAATGGCATTTTCATCAATCAAGCAAAGTACTTTAAGGAACTATTACAGAGGTTTGAGATGGACAGAAGTAAAGAAAGTGCAACTCCTATGGGCTCCGAAACTTATGTAGATAAAGATGAAACTCGTAAATCAATAGATATATCAAAATATTGAGGTATGATTGGTTCTCTTTTATATCTAACGGCCAACCGACTAGATATTATGTTCAGTATCTGTTTATGTGCAAGGTTTCAGGAAGATCCTAAGGAATCATATCTTGTAGCAATGAAGCGAATAATTAAATATTTGAAAGGAACAACCAATGTTGTTTATATGCAATCTTGTTGGTTATTCTAATTCTGACTATGCATGATGTAAAATAGACCGGAAAAGCACAAGCGGCACTTGTCATATCTTAGGTAATGCATTAGTGTCATGGTCCTGCAAAAAACAAGCATGTGTAGCTCTAAGCACTGCTGAAGCAGAATACATAGTAGCAGGCAGTTGTTGTGCACATATTCTTTGGCTCAAGCAGCAGTTATGTGACTATGGACTTGACCTCAGATGCATCCCTCTAAGATATGACAATACTAGTGCTATCAATATCACAAAGAACTTAATCATGCATTCTCGAACCAAACATATAGACATACAACATCACTTTCTGCGCGATCATGTTCTCAAGGGAAATGTTGAAGTTACATTTGTGGATACCATAATCAACTAGCAGATATCTTCACAAAGCCTTTGCCTAATGATTCATTCTATAAGATACTAATAGAACTAGGCATTCTAAATGTAATGATCTCTAATACAAGGTATTAATACTTTGCAAGTCACTTCTTTTAAAAATATGAAATATTCACTTCATAAGTTGATAGAACTGAATCTTTGATGTATGAATATGTGCTTTCTCAATGTGATTGTGTCTTTTAAATATTGTCTTTCAGTACAAATTCGACTTAAAATAAATAAATTTGTTTCATTGTAGCCGAATACACGTATTCTGTATTCGAATACACGTTTCCAGAAAATTCTGTATTCGACTACAACCAGTGTGTAGTCGAATACATATTCAAAATTTTCCATATATATATGCATTTTCGCGTTTTAGATCATTTTCATAACATTTCAATAGCCGAATACAACTTGTCATGCACTTCCATTTCTCGAAAACTTCATCCAATCTTATATGCAAATATTACCAAATCTATCCACTATCATCAATTGCATCTAAGATAACTCCCAACTCAAAATCAAAACCCCAAATCCCCAAAAATTTTCAAAATCCTAAAACTTAATCTTCTTCAATCTTTAACATGGATGCGCGAAAATGAGGTTCTCAAACCATGCATGCTTCAATAGGTCCTTCAAAAAGGAGGGCTAAAAATGAAAATGTTGCATATCTGTCCATATTACTTCATTCACCTGAAGAAATCGACCGGTTCCGAACTTACTACTCGGATAAAAAGTTGATCACTCGAAAATATGGTACACTTGATTCTTTCTCAGCATTTAAATTTCCTAAGTTACTTAGGACACAACATTTGAAGGCATTCATTAGTTATAATGGCCCAATCTATGATGACTTGGTTAGGGTGTTTTACTGCAACCTTAAGAAAGAAGGATTTAAGTTAGTATCTCAAGTAAAAGGAAAATATATTTAGTGTGATACTCAAACAGTTACCATATGAAGGTCATAAACATACGCCTGGAAATTTGTGAGTGGGAAAATGGACAAAATATGATGCTTATGTATCATTTTGTCGTTTTGACAAAAACACCACGGAAAGAAAACGAGAACAAGTTGGTTCTGAATTTGCTAGGCAACAGTACAGTGTTGGAAATTTGACCGTTGAAAACAGGTTGCTGCATTATTTCCTCAATTACATTCTGGTTCCGAAGGCAAGAAATTATTCTCAAATGACTGAATTTGAGCTTCAAATTATGTTCTTCATGCTTGAAGGAATTGATCACAATTGGTCATATTTTGCCCGGGTTGTTATGTTTGCTTCCAAGAATACCATAGGTTTGCCATATGCAAAAGAGATCACCCGGATCTTGGATCATTTTCTAGTGGACTTTTCAGGTGAAGTAATGTATACCCCTTCAAAGGACAATGTGATGGACTTGAATGCACTGCCCAATATGAAGATTGTGTGGAGCGAGCAACTTCAGGCTGATGTGCACAAAAGTCGTCAGACCCTTAATTTTAAACTCTAATTTATGCAATTTTAGGATATTTTGTATTAAATTACTTAGGCATTTAGCCCAATTTTATTTGATTTTGTGAATTCAGTACCAAAAATATATTTTTATCAAAGTTATTAATATGTTTAACATATATATATATATATATATATATATATATATATATATTGAGACCCGATTAAAATTATCAGAATTTTAATTACGCTACGAAAAATTTAATACCAGACATATTTTGGATTAGTTTTAATTATAATATATATATATATGTATATGTATAATGTTGAGCTGTAAGTATATATATACACACACACACACATATAAATGTAATAATGTAAAGATAGTTTTATTTAGTTTTGACTAAATAATGTAGATTATTCGATTTTAAAAGTTTGTGTGTGAGAAAGATATAATTTTGGGAATTTTTTGTGGTTGGATAAATTTTAGTTGTGAACAAATTGTTATAAATATTTATGTTTATGTATACTATGATGATTTGGCACGCGAGTCATGTTTGTTATACTATGATGATTGTATATACATACTCAGTTGTTGTTTGTTATTGTGCCGTAATTGCTTTGAGTTGTGGATTTGGGTTGATTATGTTTCGATGTAATTATGTGTTCATAATTGATGTTATGAACATTTGATGTGTGATTGAGGTGTGAATTTGTGGAGATTAATTTGGTGTGAATTATGTGTTCATAATTGATATTGTGAATGTTTGAAGTGTTAATTGATTCAGAACCATTTTAGAACTGAAAATCTACATTTTTTTGAGTTGTATTCGGCTACGACAATGCTGTATTCGAATACGACAGTGTAGTTTTGTTAAAAACTTCACTTTCGACTTTGTTTATGCATTTTCGACATATGAAAACCCTTTCAATGAGTATGCTAAGACGAAATGTTCTGTTGAGCATTTGAAGCATAAGAAGTTTGGGCTTTGCCCTCAGATGATACCCAAGTTCGTTCCACCGACTGTTACCTTGACGACAGAAACGTCGTTAGACTTCTCTGACCGAGACTCGCCGACTGATTGGGTATATGATCCCATCTCAAGCAGGGTTACTTATACGGGGAGGGTAGTGAGGACAAGTAGGAAAGCTGGAGCAGTATATCTCATGGAGCTCACTCGCGAGAGAATCGACTATCTAGTACCTTCAGGATTGGTGCTTGGGATGAGTGGAGCATTGGACGATGCAGAGGATTCCTCTAATAGAGTTGAGGCGGAGACCACCGTAGGAGCTAGAGATACAGTAGTTGGGTCGGGGGCTGGCAGAAAGGATAAGGGATTGATGCCAGTAGGAAGAGATATTGCAAGATCGTCTAGGCAGGTCGAGTCAGAGCTTCTATTTACGGTGAATGATCCCTTACCGACTATCACTGAAGTAGTGGATTGTTTTGAGATCCCAACACCACCAAAGCCACCTATCTCGTGGGTGGATCTAACTTATGAGGAGACCGATCCTTTTATGGATGTTGATGAGGATGAGATTACTTCGAAGATTGATATTGTGTTAGAAGGCACTTGCAGAGTGTGTGGAGGTCACACATGTTATTGTAGTTACTAGTGAATGATCAGATTAGTTTGGTTGTATCAGGACTTAGTCCTTTTGGTGGTCGTACTTATTTCATTTTGGATGACTGTTTCTATAACTTATATTGTCAGTTGACTTTCGTTTGGTGGGTCCATGTTCCATTTTTTTTTTTACGTGACCATGGGAGGATAGCATTCTTGGAATGGTGCTTTTGTGACCATGGGGGGATAGCATTCTTGGAATGATGTCTGATAGGTCTCATATCCCTGACATATTATCTATTTGTATATTTTGGATTATCGTCTCAAAAACTATTTTAGTTTGTTGGTATATATGACGTAATTATTCAGGACTTTTGTCGTTTGTGTTACGACGTTGGTATTTTTATTATTTATTTTTGAAAAAAAAAATTTCACTCGCGCTATTAAAAATCGGGGTGTTACAAAAGCGATATTGGACAATCATTTACGGCTACCCAAGATGAAGTGGAAGTAGAAGAAATGGCATCGGACAATGATCACATTTCAAATCAAATGGTCATGGACAAGCTCAACTCCCTTCAAACCTTCATCACTGAACAATTCCAAACTATGGACACATCCATTAACAACAGATTCCATAACCTTGAGACAACATTTGCCCATAACCATGAATTTTTGTTGAATGAACTAAATGGTCTGTCCTTCAAGATTGACCAAATTCCAAACCCAATGAATGATAACATGTAGTTTGCTTATGTAGTTTATGTCATTTTCTTTAAATGCTTTGTAAGATATTTCCTTTAAAGTGTCAACTATTTGAAGTTTCAACAACAAAAAGGTTTTTTCATCATCATAAATGGGGAGAATGTAAATATACAAGACTATCCATATTTTTGATGAAGACAAAGACCAAGTAAAGTGATCAAGTTGCAAGTTCAAAGTGAAGTCAACTACTTTCAATATGCTAAAAGACTTATAGATTAAGGTATATGATGCAATCTAATATTGTTATATTTCAAATGCACATGAGAACCTTCTACTTTAGCATATGCATCAAAAGAATTTTCAAAATGTCAAAATTGCATGAACAATGTTTGAAAATAAAGTTTTTGTCAAAACTGCATACACATCTGTATTCGACTACACCATGTTGTAGCCTAATACAAACCCAAGTTAGTAGCAAAACATGCATATATGTATTCCAATATAGGAATTTGTAGACGAATACAAATACCAAGTCAGTAGCTAAAACTACACTTTTGTATTCGACTACTGCATGTTGTAACCGAATACAAAACCATGTTAGTGGAAAAACTCTGTCATTTGTATTCTACTACAAGGATTTGTATTCGAATACAAGCTTAAAATTTTGAAATAAATATGAACGTCACAGAGGTGTATTCAACTACACTTAGGTTGTAGCCAAATACAACTGCGAAGCAATACAATTTTTTTAGGTGTATTCATTGCATATGTTCATCAAACCTCTAAGAATGATTGCTATTGATCTGAAGTGATGTCTAAGGAGTATAAATACTTCTTAGTTTCATGTTCAACTTAAGAACCTTAACAAGAATCTTAGAACAACTTTGAACAACTTTCTGGAATATTTTGTGAATTATTCAAAGTCATACTTTCATATTTCAAGTACATGTTTTATATTGTCATATCATTGAGAAAGGTTCTCTATTATACTTAAAATTATATTGGATTGTTATCATTGTACAAAGAAATCATATCAACTATTATATTCTCTTGCTTTTAGTCAAAATTATTGTTGTAAAATCATTCTAGTTATTGTGTAAATTGAGGAAAGTGGTGTACTTTCTTCAAGTGTTGTAAACTAGGATAGTAGTTTTCTATCTTAGGAAATTTGAAATAAGTTTGTAATAGAAGTCTTAGAGTTAGACTTGTACTTATTCTAACAATAGTCGAAAATCTCTCGTGGTGTGCAAGAGGACTGCATGTACCCTTGGTTATAAGGGGAACCATAATAAATTCTCTGTGTTCTTTATTTTTCTGCCATTTACATTTTAGTATACTTTAATCATAGTCAGAAAAATAATCCACTAAATCTCTAAAACCAAAAAAATTCTAAACACCTAATTCACCCCCTCCCCTCTTAGGTGCGCCTCTGTACTAACAAATTTCTTAGTGAATTGAGTCAATTGAAATTTTGTTTTGTATAAGACTTTGTTTGAATTGAAATATGATTTTACCTGATTAGTTTTTATATTCATGTATTCATTATCAAGATAATGCAGAATTTTAATTGAATTGTCTTTGAAATTGCATTGTTGTAATTCCTAATTTTGGTATTTATTGTTATTAAGTTTGGTTTAGTTCTTATTCAAAGTTTTGGTCAATTTGTGTATTGGTTTTTATCAAATATCAAATTAAAGATCTATTCAGTTACAGAATTAACACAACGAGTTGTTGTTTTTAAAGTCTAGTATTTTGCAATCAATTTTAAAGCTTCTATCAATAGTTCCAATAAGCATAACTTTTATTTCACGAAAATGTTTGAAAAACATTTTTATTTGTTGCGTACAAAGGAATCTAACCACCCCCACTAGAATATTGTATCGGCCCTAACAAATGGCATCATGAGCCTTAGATGTTCTTGTTTAAAGGGTTTAAAACTCTCAAGAATTAGTCTTAGTAGCTTACCAAAAATCTAAGTGTGCGTAGAATAGAACCCTTGTATTTAAATGAAAAACATTTTGAATCCGAGATTTGAATCTCATAACTGGACTTTTTGCAGAGTCTTAACGATCAATACGCGAAAAACTGCATTTTACAGCGCTTTTTTTAATCCATTTACAGCGCTTTTTCAAAAAAAAAAAGCGCTGTGGAATCGAGCGCTGTAAATGATACAACAGCGCTTTTAAAAAAGCGCTATAAACCATGTAAATATAACGCGCGCTTGTTATGCACATTTTACAGCGCTTTTTCAACAAAGCGCTGTAAAATGCACCCCATTATATGAGTTATGGGTCTGCATTTTACAGCGCTTTTGTTGTACATTTTACAGCGCTTTTTAAAAAAAGCGCTGTAAAATGTGTTTTTTTTTTTAAACGCTGTAAATTAAATATTTGAATAGTGGTCTGATCATCTTGTTCTTTGGTATAAAATGTGTAGCCGTTAATAACATAACCAGTGTAAGAAAAGACATGTAAGCTCGGACCATTTGCTAGCCACCTCAATCTATTTGAAATTGATCCGGGGTCTATATCAAATTTTGACTTTATGTGATTTTTTAACCATGTTATAAAACTTCGATTGTGCTCTCGAGTTATCCAATTTTGATTCCTATTCATGTTCAAACGAGATAACTGATCCAAGTGTATTGTAACATACGGTTGAACCTCATCATCATTGTGCAGAACATACAATTGTGCCTGCTCCCGTTCTGTCCTTGATATAGTCAGTAGTCTCCTTCCAATTATCCCTTCTCCTGATATTCTTCCCGAATGACGAGACATGGGAAGCCCTATGGATTCAACATTGGACAGATATTCAGTACAAAATTCAGCAGCCTCTTCAACAATGTATCATTCAGCAATACAACCTTCTGGTCGACTTCTACTTTTTACGTACCCTTTTAATATTTTCATATATCGTTCTATCGAATACATCCATCTCATATAAGTTGGCCCACAAAGTTGTCTCCTTAACCAGATGAACAGTAAGGTGAACCATTATATCAAAAAACGATGGTGGGAAATACATTTCAAGCTCACACAAAGTAACAACAATTTCCCTCTGCAATGTCGGTAATTTCTGAGGGTCGATCACTTTACTACAAATTTCCCTGAAGAAGAAACATATTCTAGTTAAGGCTAGTCGAACTTTTTCAGGTAAAATGGAACGTATACCTATTGGTAGCAAATGCTCCATTATAATATGACAATCATGGGTCTTCAAACCTTTTAACTTGAGGTCTTTCATACAAACCAAATTTTTAATGTTCGAAGAGTATCCTTCTGGAACTTTAACTTCGTGTAGAAATTTACATAAAACAATTGTTTCCTTTCTATATAGAGTATGAGCGGCTGGAGGTAGATACGTGCGATTTCCTATCTTTACTGGAGCCAATTCATTTCTTATTCCCATATCGACCAAGTCCAATCTTGCATTGACGCCATCTTTAGACTTTCCTGGAACATTGAGTAACGTACCAATAACACTTTCAAATACATTTTTTTCAATATGCATCACATCGAGGAAATGTCTTACATACAATGACTTCCAATATGGCAATTCAAAGAAAATTGACTTTTTCTTCCACCCAGTTTTCACCAGCTCTCCCGCAAAAGGTTTGCCAAATTTATTGGTCAAACCTTGTACTTTTTCAAGTATTTGATATCCAGTCGGTGCTAAAGGAGCTTTACCTTCCTCTGATTTTCCATTGAATGCATTTCTCCACCCACGATACTGATGACTATAAGGTAAAAATCTACGATGTCCAAGAAACACATTCTTCTTACAATGTTTCAACCGCATCCAATTTGTACTCTCTTCACATATAGGACATGCACACTGACCTTTAATGCTATATCCTGATAAATTACCATATGCTGGAAAATCATTAATTGTGCCGAACAACATAGCCCTCAAATTGAAACACTATTTCCTATACCCATCATAAACTTCCACACCTGTCTCCCACAGAATTTTTAAATCTTCAATTAAAGGAGTCAAGTATACGTCGATATCATTCCCCGGTTGTTTGGGTCCAGAAATTAACAGAGACAACATCATAAACTTACGCTTCATACATAACCATGGAGGTAAGTTATATATTACCAAAATCACAGGCCACGTGCTATGTGAGATGCTTTGAAGACCATGTGGATTCATTCCATCAGTAGAAAGTGCAAGTCTTAGATTTCTTGACTCTATCCCGAATTCAGGATACTCGTGATCAATTTTTGCCCATTGTGGGGAATCTGCAGGGTGTCGAAACATTCCATCTCTAATTCTTTCATCTGCATGCCATGTCAAGTGTTTTGAATCTTCTTCACTGCGATACATGCGCCTAAATCTTGGTATTATAGGAAAATACCACACGACTTTTGCTGGAGTAGATTCTTTCTTCTTATATCGAGAGACATTGCATTTCGGACACGCCTTAAGTAGTTCATATTCGTTTCGAAATAAAATGCAATCGTTAGGACACGCATGAATCCTTTCGTAACTCATTCCAATAGAACACAAAATCCGTTTAGCCTCGTAGGTTCGACTGGGAAGTTCATTATCATCTGGCAACATATCTTTTATGAGTGTTAATAATTCCGTAAAGCTTTTATCAGACCATCCATTACTCGCTTTTAAGTTGTACAACTTTAATATCGCTGACAGTCTTGTGAATTTAGTACAACCATTATATAATTCTTTCTCTGCATCACTCAACAAACTTTCAAACATTTTAGGACAATCTCGAAGATCTTCTTCAACTGCTTTTGCAATCTCATCAACTCGGTCCGGCTCATATGTATCTGTATCGAAATCAGTTGAAGCATATGTAGAACTATTCTCAAAATTAATGTTTCCTTTTTTTTTCTCACCATGTCTTATCCAACATGTGTAGCTTTGATCAATTCCATTACATACTAGATGTCCTTCTAATTCATCTTCTCTAACACGTTTTCCAAAACAACATTTTAAACAAGGACAAACTACTCTATTTGGATCTTTTGCATTCTTCACTGCAAACTCAACAAACTCCTTCACTCCAATTTCATACTCTTTTGACAATCGATTGGCTGAATAGTAGATTTAATATATATATATATATATATATAACAAAACATAACAAATCATGTGTAAAAAATACCTAAGACAAAGTAGATGGCCGCACAGTACGTTGAGGATATTAGGGTTCCCAACGTATATAATTATTTGAAAGATGTAGAGGATATGAGGGTTTCCAACGTATATAATTATTTGAAATATGTAGTTTATAGCGCTTGTGAAAAAAGCGATGTATTAGGTAGTTCAAATATTTGAAAGCGCATGTGTTTACAGCGCTTTTTTGACAAGCGCTGTAAAAGCCTTATAACGTTATGCGCAAACGTTATATGACCTACAACAGCGAAATTTAGAGATTTAAATAACAACTAAATTTTAGCGACAAAAATTTCAGTTCCTAACTATTTTTTAATTGCATAATTTATCAAAAATAAAAAATGTGAAATAGTTTTTGCAGAATTAGTTTTTGTTCACGTGAAAGAAAATGTGAATAGTTAATAAATAATTAAAAAAAAAAAAGAGAAGTATGAAGTATCGTGCATTTGAAATTGGCCTAGGCATCCATGTTTGTCCACGTCAATTTTTTTTTTTTTAATTTACTCAAAGAAACCCTAATCCCCTTTCTTTCTCAACCCAGAAACTCACCATTTCCTTCTCAACCCAGAAACTCAACATTTTTTTCTCAACAAGATCACTTTTTCTCACCACCACAAACAATCAGTTCCTCTTTCTTTCTCAATCCACCACAAATCCTAACCATTCATCTCATGCTAATCCCCTCTCACTGTGATTTCATCACGATTCACAATCGTGAAACCAACTAGTTTGGATTTCATCTGTTACTAACCATCCTCTCACTGCTATATTCTTTTTAGTTTAATATTTGTTTGTTTGCTATTCTTTTAAATTGTTGGTATACGACATATTGAGGAATTTCGACTATATAATATATGTGTTAGCATTTGCAGTGTTTCTGTCTTGCTAGTTATTATGAAATTTCTAGACAAAATAGCAAATTAACAAGAGTTATACAATACATTGCATGTGTAAAAGTATTCAATGTAGTACAAAGTTACGAGAGTATTTTATATAATAGATTAGTATTTTGTATTAGATTTTTTTTAATTATGAACTTAAGTCCTAATATTTCAGATTCCAACATATCATCGCAAAAATTATTAAATTCTAACAATATCAATATGGTTAAGTGAGCAAAGTCTTACTGACTTGACTTTTTTTCTTTCTCATTTAGTGCACTAGTGTAGACTACATATAGTGGGAAGCACACCTTTAATGTATTAAAAAAAAAAAGTGAACTACAACTTGAACACTTTGTGTCTCTCACAACTAATAACAATCCTAATTTATCAACACTTATGGTCAAAATGTTCCTCAAACCCTTCTATTATCTTTTAGTTCAATTTGTTAGGTACATAACTATATAAGGTAAAGTAGCAAGAAAGAGATACTTATATAAGAGAAGAGATACGTTTGCGTTAATTTAATATTTGTTTGTTTTCTATTCTTTTTAATTGTTGGTATACGACATATTGATGAATTTCGACTATATAGTATATGTGTTAAAATTTGCAGTGTTTCTGTCTTGCTAGTTATTATGAAATTTTTAAACAAATTAACTGATATATATCCCATTTGTTTCAACCATATATTTTTCCATTCTATTAATTTAACACATTATTAGTATTGACTATTAAGGCAAACACATCTTACTCAATTTGTTTACTTCTGCTGTTAATTTCTAATTTTTTGATTATGTTTCATTCTATATAGGCATTATGTAATTCTAGAATAGCAAGGAGGCTGATCAATTTTCCTATACAAGATATAAGGCTGAGTACTCGATTTTTGGAAAGGTAATTTTTTGATTATGCTTCATTCTGTATAGGTATTCTACAATGAATCATTCTGTAATTCTGGAACAACATGTTAAATTGCATACTATCTATGAAAATACAAGTGGATACATGTGCTTAGGAAGTATGATGGTTAATTATTCAAATGATTTATTTTATTTGTCTTCTTGGTAGATGTTTTATTTTAAAATTGTTAGTTATATTATGTTAAGTTTATTTTGTTTTGCAAATTAGTTCTTCTAATTTTGTTTTGTAAATTTCATTTCTATTGTACAAATTAATATTATTGTACAAATTTCATTTCTATTTTGTTTTTAATGTTGAGTTTTTTTTTTTTTTGTTAGACGGATTTGAATGGCATCCCTCCTAGTCATTCAGATATATTTCTCCGCACACATAAACGTGGTAAGGATAAAACTAGAGTTGATAAAAGATAAGAATATGTTCATATAAGAGCTTTCAACTTTAAAGTGTATATTATTTATTTTCTTATGTTCATTTTTTTTATCTTCATGTAAGATCGGAATAAAGTGTTTTAAAATATTAATTAGCTTTATATTTATGTTGACAGGAAAAATTTAAACGTAGATTGAAAGAATTGACCTAAGAAACAACTTCACAAGAAACTCCTCCACCAAATGAATTAGATGTGTGGTGTGAGGTTGCAGGAATAAAAAGAGGACCAGAAAAGTATAGCTCTTAAAGCTCTTAAATACTCAACTCACTAACTAAAACTCTAACTAACTTTGTAATTCTAACGAGAAGAGTATAGCTCTTAAAGCATCATCGTCCAAGGGTTGAAACAAATGTAAAAGAGCTGTCAAATTGTAGTGAGAATGACGAAGAAGACTCAAGCAACGAAGAGATGAGTAAGTTCCTAAAGCATTACAACAAGTTCATCAAATGCAAAGGGTTGAAGCATGACAAGAACTTGATCAAATTCAGACGATTAAGCAAAAAAGACACAAACTCTATTAATTGCTATGAGTGTGGTAAAAAGGGCCACATGAAGAGTGATTGTCCAACATTCTCAAAGAAGAAAGGCAAGGCACCATCCAAGTCCAACACAAAAAGGAAACGTCGAAGGGCATTTATAGCTTGAGAGGATGAAGATGAAACTTCCTTCTACAACTTTTTTGATAATGTGGTATCCGACCTATGTCACATGGCTCAGACAAGCAAGGAATGTGAGTTAAGTGATTATGACTCATGCTTTTTTGATAATAAACCATCCTATGATCAGTTGCATTGTGCTTTTGTAGAGCTTCACGAAGAAGAAAAAAATGTCTACTAAATGAATATATTTCAAAGACAAAGTATTATGACTTAAGAAGCTAAAAAATTTAAAATTAGAAAATGATTTAGTAGAAGCCCTTAATGCTTTTAATAAAAACCACAAGATACATATGCTTGAATGGAAAGAG
>NC_021165.2:50084404-50135806 GCF_000331145.2 Cicer arietinum
AGTGTAATAATTTGATGGAGTATGCCTTGTAAGAATTGTGATGATTTAAACTTAAAATTAGCACAAATTACAAATGGAACCATGCAACTTGTTAAAAAAATGAGTCATTTGAAAGCCCAAACAAAAATTACTTTAGAAAGTCTTTCAAATTCCTTATAAAGTACTTTATAAAGAATTTTAAAAAGTCTTTTAGGAAATTTAACATAGAGAATGATAAGTTTTATGCACTATACATTATTTGTCATCATTGTTTCAAAAAGGGGCCTATAATAGCCAAGTGCCACATTATGAAATACATTGTTCCTAAAAGTACTATGGTTTGGATGCCAAAATGCAATCATCTTGCGACTAATCACCAAGGATCAAGGAAAATTAGGGACCTATAAATTCTACTAATTATTTTGTTATAAGTATATATGTTTTAAAGCATCAAATGATAAACACATTGTTTTTAAAAGATGCTCCAAATATGTGTAAGGTGACAAATTCAAATAAATTTGAGTTCCCAAATTAAAGTTTGATCACCCATGTAAAATATAGAATACAACAAGGTAGAGATGTTAGAGTGTATTAATTTTTTTTAACTTTAGTTCAATAACTTTACACAAAGGTATGTCTCTCTTAACTTTTTTCTTGGAAGAATTATTTTAAGTTAGTGTATTTAAAGTTATGTCTTAGTTGATTTAAATTTAAATCAAGATATTTCACATGTTTGCTTCTTGTTTGTATCAGAATTTGTTATTAATTTGAAACATTATGTATGTTTATCTTTGTCTGACATGCAAATGAGTTGTATTTATCATATCTAAAAGCTTTCAGTGAATTTTGGTCTATAAATTGACTTCATTTGACTGAATTTTGGTCTATAAATTGACTTCATTTGACTGCTTGTCTTGGTTATTTATGTTTGGTTTGAAATGACTTTCATATGTGATCATTTGTGAGTATATGTACTTTGTTGAATTGATTGTGTTAATTAGTTACAAATTTTTAATTACTTAATCTCGTTTGTTTGGTTGTTGTGTATATATTTTTTTTCATTAAATTGTGATACTTCTAGTTAGTTGTTTTTCTCTTTTTGTTAATATAAGAACATAAAGGAGCAGTTCAGAAGTTTTTTTCTTTTCAAAGTTTAAAGCACACACTAAGCGGAATAACTTTTAGAAGATTTAGTGAGTTAATTCTAGTTGTTTTGTTATGGTCAAAAAAAGAGAGGTATGTAAATGTAGGTTTACAAAATCTAATTTCTAGTTCATGTCAAACATTGTTGAGATAATATGATGTCAAACATTGTTGAGATAATATGATGTAACTAAAAGTATTTCACACTCTAGGATATGAGAAAATAACACTTTAAATTTAAATTTAAATTATTTATCAAGTCATTTTAATCTTTTAAAGAAGATGCATTTTAATAAATTTATTAAAATATAAAATTTCACGTATTTTGTCTATGTGAGTAAAACGTCAAAGTTGATTCTAATCATATTAGAATGATGCACGATCGTTATTCTAGTTATATTAACCAGATTCGCATTAAACACATGTTTGTCTGTTTTTGAATGCATATTTTGTAAATTACAGTATAAATACTCTCACCCATTTTTATTATAAAAAAAATATTATAAATGTTTGACAATGCAAGCTAATTGTTTATAATTAGAAGATATATACGAGATCATGAAAATGAGTACTTATAATAAAATACAAAAATTTTATTTTCATACAAAAGTTACGATTTCTATTTTTCGTTTTATTTTTGTTGTACTTATATCTGTCAGTTACATATATCATCATTTGAAATGCATGCCATGTCAACAAATTATTTGATCAAAATTGTTAGCGACAAAACCTCTCAACAATATACTCCAAATGTTATTGATAAATTCTGGCGAGACAGTTTCGCCAAATATTGATAGCAATAAGAGGTTATTGGCTAAGATTGGTGGATTAACATTAGATAAATGCATAACTTCAATAAATAAACTATGTATCTATTGACATATAAAATTTGTAATTTAAATTTCTCGCCCTATAACTTTCCTAAACAAAACTGTAATTTGTATGTTCTCGAACTATATAAGGATTTTGAATTTTTTTTTGACTCTGGAAACAATTTGGGGAAATGAAAAAAAAAAAAGAAAAGAAAACGTGATATATTTTGTTTTTTTTGAAAGTTTGGTTGTCCGATGCGAAGAAGTGGAACGTTATATCTGTTATAGGTGAGCTTTTAGCATGATTTAAGTATACAAGTATCAGTTTCGTGATAACATCTTAACCGCGTGACATTCAGTTTAAGTGGTTCAACGTTGAAGCAAGCATGATATCCAACTGCAACGTTGAAGTAAGCATGATATCCAACTGCAACGTATTTATTTATTTTTTGAATAAAACAAGTATTAAGGGACGGCAGGAGGGAAACATAACAAGATAAAAGAGTAATATAAAATTATTAAATAATATGATAAAATTATAAAAGATAACTATTTTAAAGATGATTTAGACTTGGTATAGGTTATAAAATTAAACTCTTACTTCTGAGCTAGCACATATATGTGATGTTAAAAAAAAAAAAAATCAAAAATAGTTATTTTTTACAAAATGTTAAAAAGATGTTTTAGTCCCTCCAAATCAACATACATATATTTTAATTTGAACTGTTTTTTCTAGACATGATTAGAACATTTTAATAAAATTCTTTCACAAAATATTAACTCAAAGTTCGATTTTTGTATTAATATTTTTGTTACTTTCCTTTTGAACTTTGACATTTATTCTATTTTTGTATGGAGGAATTTCCATAATGTTCTAACCTTACTTGCAAAAATATCATTTAAAATTTAACAATTAAAGAAAATTAAATATGTTTCATTTTATCAAAGATTAAAATTTTTTGCAAAATGATTTTGTAGACATAAAAGTTGTATTTTTTTTAGAAAACTAAGCTTAAAATTCTATAATTTTATATGGACTAAAAACATATGTAATACAATATACTTTCTAAAAAAAAATCTAATAAAAACCTCAATTCTATAATTTTACATGGACTAAAAACATATGTAATACAATATACTTTTCAAATAACCTAAATTCTAAAAAAAAATTACCAATGTACTTTCTTTTGAAAACTATATACCAAACTACTATATTTTTTGCCATAGTTAAAAGTTTTCATTTGCAAAAATTACTTCCTAAAGAAAGCTCAAGTTTGCAATGGCGAGTTGGTGTTGGATTTGAGTTTTTTTTTTTCATTTCTTTATTTTTTAAAATAGAGAAGTCGCCTTTTGAAAAATAGACTTCTTACATTCAAATTTTTTTTTTAAAGTTAACCGAATTTTTTTTATTAATTATAATATATATATATATATATATACAATTATTATAATTCATTAAAATTCATTTAGAAAAAATAAAAACACAAATTTTACAAAGATTACGATAAAATTAATGTCAAATGTGACCGATGTTTTGTCACACATACGAGATTTTAAAGACGTCTTGGTGCGTCACGAGTTTGTTGTTGTTCTTATTCTTCTTCATCATCTTCATCTTCTTGTCCTGAAGGATGTCGGGGGGAAATGCTGCAAAAGAATTACTTCCACTTTGAGTCTAGTTTGATATTTAATTTAATGGAGTATATGCACTCTCAAAGCTTTGAATCTGAATGCTTTGTTGATACGTATTATTAAGTAACTGGGTAGCAGACTCATGTGTATTATAATGAGTATTGAACGTGTTATACAATAATTCCTCTTCGCTTGATACAAAGGATAGTCGACGTTTGTCTTTTTGTTGTGGTTGTTGGTTGTCAAAATTAAATTGTTCCGCTGACGTGAACCCGTATGATTGATGTAGTGTGGAAAAAGTCTAACGAGGCGGTTGAGTGTTAGTTGATGTTGGTATAAAATATTGATATTGTTGTGTTGTGTTGGACATTGGTTCCTAGAAAAAATGTTGGGTAGATTGTTGTGGAGATTGGTGTGGATTTACACGAGTATCAACTAATTGGTTTTCTACATAAACAAATTGTTTGGAATATTTGCAAAATCAAACCATGTATTCATAACTTGGTTTAAATTCAACATTTAGAAGGTGACCATGAAGAATATATATGATTATTTCGTTCATTTCACTCGTTGTTCTCATTTTTGTAGAATAATGCAAACTATAGTCAACTTGTTTATGCAAATCCACCTTATGATATTTTTTCATGTTCCTCGGTGGATGTGGTATTTCTTGCGATAGTCCAAATTGTAGTTTCACTCTATTTGTTTGATACATTTTTATTATGTAGGAACAAATTAAACATGTAGATGCAGTACATAGTCAATTGTCTTCTAGATTATCGTATGTTGGATGTAGGTAGAGCCTCAAGAGAAACTGATATATAAGAGGTTTGTTGGTAGTTTATGCATAAGAAGAGACAAAATAATACAAATAAATTAATGTTTTAATATGTTACATCGTTAACGTGATCAGTTTTTGATTGATATCCAGTGGTATGATAATGAGGTGTACCGCTACATTTTATACCTTTTTTACTATATCTAAATAAATTTGAACGTTAGTGAATTAATTAACAGTTTTATAAATACAATATTTACCTTTTTGCAAACAAAAATGAGGCTCAAGATTACTTATTGGTGCAATAAATGGCATATGGTACTATGCCCATGTTTGAAGTAGATGTGTACATCCACCGATCAACATAACACCGGGTTCAGATGCACGACACAGTTCTCTATAAAGTGTTGCCAATCACGTTGAACCCTAACACGTATCTCGCAAATCTCTTAACAAGTGAAACCACATATAATGTGTAATTTTCCGTCGATTAATCTTAAAATGTAAGCTCTATAATGTATAATTATTTCTTTGTCAGACGATTCTGGAGTGAACATTCAAAATGTTTCTCTCAACCATTTTAATTTTATAAAATTTCTCATTCATTAAGATTCAGATGGCATAACTCCTAACTAATCTAAAAAATCATATGTCCATTATACCATAGTTGATCTAGTAACTACTTTAGCCCCAACACGTAAGCCAAGTAGCACTGCAGCATCTTACAACGTTATGGTACATTCACGTTGGAAGATGAAACATGTGGGTTTCAGGTCTCCATCTTTCAACTAAAGCAGTAATGAGTGAATTGTCTATTTTAAAGTTTTCTATTTGTGATACATTACCAAACCCGGCTTTATTCAAAATTGCAATTATTAAATAATTTGGTGCAATGTGTTTATGGCTAAGTGATCTTAAATTTTAAGATGAATCTTATAAAATATATAAGCAAAGATTAAAAATATATTTGAAGAGATTAGAATGAGATGAATCCTATATTTGCAGGGATTAGAATGAAACTATATTTTTTAATGAAACTTAGTATAAAATATATAAGAAAATATTAAAAATATAACATAAAGTATTGTATTGCTTACAAAATTTTGAATGTATTGTAGCGCTTATATGTGACTATCATTATTCCATAACTAAGCCATTTAGATTAAAATAAAAGTGTGAAAGAATGGGAAATGATCATAAACTTAGTCTATTTATAGAGTTTTTAAGACATTGAAAATATTTGTTTGAAAAAATATATATTTTTATTGAATACAAACATTACAATTATAGTTGAGTTAGTGGTTGAAGAAGTAATAAAATTTTATTTTTCGAACAAATAAACGTAACATCAAGCTCCATTTGCTCCATTTCAAAAATCCATACTCGTTAAAACAAGGACTTCGATGACCAATAGGAGGACATGCATGGCTTCACAAATGAAGAGTAGGCCACTTTGAAAATGAGGAATTTCTGGATGGACGACTGGATGAAGGAGGAATATATTCCAATGCGAGCCTTTTGCGAGTTCCCAATGGTTTGCAGAGAATATATTCTTATGGCAACACAAATTCACCTTTTGGAATGGCAATTTTCCAAAGCTAGTAACGCAAAGTTGCCCTTTGGAAAGGCGATTTGCCAAAGCTATGCAGAAAGAGAATATGATTGTCACATAGTCATTGTTTGGAATGACAATTTGCTATTGTCAAACTGTTTTGTTTATGTATGCGTAAAATTATTAATACATTAATAGAATGAATAGGTTTCTAATCTTATTAATACATAACTATCTTCTATTATTTTATTTACACTTCATTAGAATTTTTTAAATGATATCAATGGCGCCAAAAAATGTAGTTTTCCTTATTTACTACAATGGCAAAATATGTGAGAAAGACAATATATTGATAAATATTTCAAAAGTGAAGAAAAAAAGTATTAGAATTAATTATGGATGCAACCATACTTAAAGAAAAAAAATAGAAGAAAAGTTGAAGTTAGAAAATAATAAGAGGGTGTCTAATATAATAATGTCTCATTTTCCCAATGTCTAGTTCATTATGAATTATTAAATGTTGAAGACGATGCAGATGTTGAACTCATGTTTGATGTTCATAAACAATGGACGCAACTCGGTTCTATCGAGTTATATGTCACGTTTGAGGATGGTCGTCCATTATTAGTTGTTTGTGAGCCATCATCCTCAAACATACCTCCCACTATATACCATTTTCAAACACAACACACTCTATCTTTTCAAAACAATGAATCCTACCAACCTAGACCATATCAAACTGAATCATACCAACCCAAACCATACTTTGATCAAGTCGAAACATCTGAATCTGAACCATCTCAACCTGAACTGTATATTCCACTACGTCATGTGAGCAATTTTGACCAAGAAGAAATAAGTGAAGATGAAACATACTTCGACGAGGAGGACGACGATGACGATCTTGTACCAGAACCTCATCCCATTGTGTAACCTAAACTTGGATTATGCTGAACAATCCTCCGAATTTGATATGTCTTCTAATGAACCACCTCCATTAGATGCATCTCTTGATATTGGAATTAAGTTTAATAGTAAACCAGATTGTCAACCTGCAATAAGCACTACCACATAACACACTCAATTATCGCGTCATGCAATATGATCAATACATGTATGGAATTAAATGTGTGAATCCACAATGCTTGTTCAAATGCAAGGATTCACTAAGCCAAAAAAGTAAATAATAGGTGATTGGTCGTTTGAAGTGCCCCCACAATTGTGAAAATTCCTCTATGTCACATA
The DNA here is from genome assembly GCF_000331145.2 of Cicer arietinum. Taxonomy (NCBI): domain Eukaryota; kingdom Viridiplantae; phylum Streptophyta; class Magnoliopsida; order Fabales; family Fabaceae; genus Cicer; species Cicer arietinum. Next base: position 50,091,546 of record NC_021165.2, read on the forward strand.
AAACTCACTAACCTATAATAACTGTAATTTCCAAATGTAGGGTCAAACCATTCAAACACAAGCAACGAATGGGGTGAGTTTCGAAATCATGTTGATAGTATAATATAGATAAGTAAAACATGAAAATAGTCATAATAGAACTATATCCAAACACATCATGGTATATCGAAATATTCAATGAAATAATATCGCATTTTGATATCAAAATTACTCAAGGAAAATCATCTAGCTAAAAGAAATTATTATCACCTTCAATACACATTAATCACAACATAACAATCACAAGACAATGTAATGCATTGCATGAGTTTAGACTCTATATTTTTCCATCATTTGGTATCATTCTAATTTTGAAGTATTTGGTTAGGCAGCTTGAACCCACTACAACGAGAAAATCCTTAGACATTGTTTTTTTAAGCAGTAGACAATGCTTTTAAACGTTGTTTAATAACAACTTATAATAATGATCAAAACTTTAATTAAAATTATAATTAGACCAAGTGTTGCATTGCATAAACTTTTAGTCATGAGGTTAGTTAACTAGCACTCACAAATGTATACTATCTTAATTTATTGTTACAAACTTAGAAAACTTTAACCTTTACTATTTCCCACTGATTTTACTCACACAGTTTTCCATTAAGAGCTGCAAAAATGTTTGAATCAACAAAAATTCTTCTTCAAACAAAAGTTTAAAGGAATTGAAACCATGTTGTATCACCAAGAATCATTCTTTTACGACTTTCAAATAAATCAAAATTTGCACAAAAAAATTCATCTGATAAAAGTTTTTAAATGAGTATACATAGTTTTAGATACTTACCATCTTGAGAAGAGGGTTTCTGGCATACTTCGCAAGTGGTGAGAGAAGAGTTTCGTGCTTCAGCAAGATTTTTCAAGCGAGAATGTATCAATGAGCAAGAATATCATCAAATTGCAAGAAACATATAACCCAATCTGAAGTTTGTAGTACCTCAATTTTGTCTCACTAATTAAAAATCATTTTAAAACAATAATAATAATATATAATAATAATAATAATAATAATAATAATAATAATAATAATAATAATAATAATAATAATAATAATAATAATAATAATAATAATAATAATAATAATAATAATAATAATAATAATAATAATAATAATAATAATAATAATAATAATAATAATAATAATAATAATAATAATAATAATAATAATAATAATAATAATAATAATAATAATAATAATAATAATAATAATAATAATAATAATAATAATAATAATAATAATAATAATATATTTTCCAGTTTCTCATTTCTGATATGTCAATTTTATTTTATTTAACCAACCAACACAGTCCAACACCATCAACCCTGCCAACACTAGCACAAAGTATGCTTCCTGTCAAACACTAACAACACTGCTTTCGAACAAAATCAACACATATTGTTTCATTCTCATTGTGCTTTTCTTTTATTTTCTTTACCTTATTAGCATCCCTAATATATACATACAACACACCAATGATTTGAGTCATCTGATTTATTTTTTAGCTTAATAAAGAAATTACTTTTACTCAATAGAAAAGGCAAACAAAAATTCTTTCCTAAAATCATACTTTGCTTAATTATGTAAAATCCAATTAAATTTTGTTGAGTAACAATACAAAATCCAAAACTCATATTTATCTAATGAACAAAAACATTAGTCGTTTCCCCTCTAAATTGAGACAAACAGAAATGAAGAAAGGAGGAAGGAATTTTTTAAAGAAAATCAGATACTGCAAAAGAGGGAAAGGGTAGAAGAGAGAGTTATTTTTAGATAAACATATTTTACCCACAACAAACCAGATCCATACCTATAAGTATATTCAAATACATCTTAGCAACATCGACGAAAAAGATAACAGAGAATCCCGCACTGCGGTATTTTCTCATTCTTTTATTTCAAACCGTGTAAGATGATTAGAAGATATAAACTTTAGAAACAAACTAAAATATGTGAAAGATGAGATTTTGTTATATATAAATGTTGGTTTTGCTGAAATTTTGTATGTGTAAAGTTTGAAATGGATGGGGTATTTTTGTTTTGAGATGATTGTTTTTTGGTGTTGTGTGTTAGAAATTTAAAATCTATTTCCAGTGGAACTCGTTTGGTTAGACACTAGTTTAGCTTGACAGCAAGGCTTCTAGTTGTTCTATATTCAACTGCACGCATTAAATATGCTTAGACGTTCCTCTGTTCAACTGCTACACATTATTAGTGCCTTCATTCTATTAAATTATTATTTGCTATATTTATTACATTTAACATAAATGATTCTGTTTATTATAAATAATTATGAGCATAATTAGCTAGCAATAAATATCATTTATTTTATGTTATGTCAATTTTTTATTTATTATAAAATAGGTTAAAAGAGAATTACATTTGTAATTAGTATTAAAATGTTTTTTTTTTCCTATTTAATAGATTAAGTTACAAATCCATATATTTTTCTTTATGCTATTTTATTTTCGTGTTTATTACTAATTTTATTTCGGAGAATCATTTAAATTTATTTAATATTTAGTATTTTTTTTCTTAAAAAAGAAAATAAAAATATAATTATAACAAATATTTCATTAAAAATTAACTAGATGTGACATCTTTTTAATCTTTGAGTTATTAGAACACAAATTGTGACAACTTGGTGGTTCTAAATCTCATCTTCACAAATAAATAAATTAAAGTCATAACTAAATTAATAAATTAAAATTATTAAAAGTTAACTAAAAATAACATCTTTTAATCTCGGAGTTACATATTACAAATTATATATTTTGATAGCTCTAAAATTTATTTTTATAAATAAAAAGATCTAAAAATCCACTTCTTTAAAATTTATTTAATTAGATGTGTTTTTTAATCTTGAAGTTGTTAAGACACTAGTTAAGCTATTTGTTGGTTTTGAAACTCAATCTAAAAATAAAATAATAAAATATTCTTAAGAGGATTAAATTAGATGTGACATATTTTTATTCCTTGGGCTTTGAGACACGAGTTGTACAATTCGATCGTTTTAAAATTCATATTTTAAAATAATTATTCAAATCAAGCAAGTTTTTTTATGTTCCTCAAAATTAACTTTTTTTTAAATAATAAAATACAATTTATTTAAAAGCAATCAACACATCCATATTTTCCACCAAGAACTATGTAGCTTTGATTTCTCCATAGCACCAGGAGATACGTAGGAGCAAGAATATATTCTTGTCAAGCACACTAATAAAAACTTTCTTTTTTTTTTCCACTCTTTTAAACACACTTTTATCTCAAAAATCACATTTATAAAAAACAATTTATATTTAATAATAAAGAGAAATAAATATATATTTAAGTTGATATAATTTTGCACAATTAATTATAGGTAACTGTATTTAAACGGATATCGTAGGATGCTAATACCTTCCCTACGCATAATCGACTCCCGAACTCAAAATCTAGTTCCAAAAACTATTTTTATATTTTTTTTCTTCTATTTTTAAGGGTTTTCCAATATTTTTCCTATCGTAGGTTGTCAGGCTGTTTAAGAAGACTAGTTTGGAGGGTCAGGTTCTTTGTAATTCAAGGTATTTGAATTAGTGGATTAAAGCCTTCTTAATGAAGAGACAAAATGTAGCCAAGTAAGCGGTGAACTAGGATACATCTACGTGTCAAATTATATATGCTTTCATTGCTTATTGCTTCTGAATGTGATTGCTCCTACTCCAATTAAGTCACCAAAACTGAACTAGTTTTTTTATTTATCAACTTTGGCAAACACAATTCAACCTATTTTCTCGTGTTTGCAACTTCAATTGGCATTAGAGCTTGGTCTTAAGGCTGAGCACTTTTAAATGTTTGAGAAAAGATCCAAGGGTTCAATATGTGTGGATTCAATGAATAAACTGTTGGAGTAAACATCAGCATACCACCTTTGTTTGATAGAGAACGTTTTGAGTATTGGAAAGACACGCTGAGAAGTTTCTATATTTTTCAGGATCCTGAACTTTGAGACTTGGTGGAAGATGGTTATATTGCTCCTAAGAATACTTATGGTATTGAAATTCCAAGAAAGGAGATGAACGTTAATCAGAAGAAGATGTACAAGATGTTTCATAAGTCTAGAACATTCATGATAAATGCAATCACCTTCAATGAGTTTGACAAGTGCACCAACAAGGAGACATCATAGAGTATTTCTTATAGTTTGATTCTGACCCATGAAGGAAGTAAACAAGTTCAAGAAGCAAAGGCCAATCTCCTAGTCAAAAAGTATGAGATGTTCAAGATGGAAGAAGATGAAGACATTGAAATAATATTTTCCAGATTTAGATCCTAGTCTTAGGACTAAAGGTACTTGAGAAGAGTTATACTACTGTTGATCATGGGAAGAAAACCCTTACGAGTTTGACAAGCAAGTGGAGATCTAAGATCACTGCCATTTAAGAAGCAAAGGATCTGAATACTCTTAAGCTAGAAGAATTAATTAGCTCTCTCAAATCACATGAAATTGAGCTTGAAGAAGAAGAGCCCAAGAAGAAGAACAAAACTTTGGCCTTGAAATCCAAGCAAAAGAAGGTTCTAAAGGCAACATCAGAATAAGAGGATAGTGATTCAGATGAGCAGAAAATGAACTCAGGGGAAGAGGAGATTGTCTTTATATCTAGAAGAATTCAGAGGATATGGCACAACAAGAGGAAATCTCTGCCTCAGAAAGATTTCGAGCAGTCCAATAGAGGAAGTAATGAAAATTTTTACAAGAAAAACATTATCTGTTATGGATGCAATGCACCTAGACATATCAAGTCAAACTGTCCAAATCTGAAGAAAGCGAAACACCAGAGGAAAGATTCCAGACCCAAGAAGAGTTTTATGGCTACATGGGATGAAGAAACAATCAAATTTGGCTCTGATGGCTCAAACCAACTCCGCTTTTGGATCTAACACAGATTCTTACTCTGGAAGATGATCAACAGATAAAGAAATTGAGGTATTTTCTGACTTTACTAGATCTGATTTAATTACTGCTATAAATGATTTTTTAAATAAGAATCACAAATTGCCTTTAAAATTGAAATCACTTAGAAAAGATAATGTAAATCTAACTCAAAAAGTTAATGTGTTAAAGAATCAAAGTGTTGAATTTAAAATAGCAAATTCAACTCTGAAAACTGATATTACTGAACTTAAAACAGAAAATGCAACTCTAAAAACTAATATTGTTGAACTTAAGGCTAAAAATCTAACTCTGAAAAATAATTGTAGTTCAACATCAATTGAAAATACCACATGTAACTCCAAATATGCTTCTATGATTTATGGAGTTAGTAGAAATGGTAAAAGAGAAATATGGTTTGAAGAAATTGTAAGTAAACTTAAACCTATTCCCTCTAATATCTTGTGTATTGTTTGCTTTAAGAAATGTCGCTCAAAATTATTTTGTCCCATGTTTAAATAGAAGGAAAGACAAGAAACGTTTCAAGACTAACAAACTAGGACCCAACCAAATTTGCGTACCTAAGAAAAAAATTGTCTATGATGCAGATGTCTTCAACAATTAAGTTAAAACACCAATCACGATACCTGGACAGTGGATGCTCGCGAGATATGACTGGAGAAAAGTCTATGTTACAAGAACCAACACTGAGCAAATGAGGCACAATGACTTTTGAAGAAAAGCAAAAATGTCGTATCATTGGTCAAGGTACAAATGGTAACGATATTTCCTCTTCTATTAAAGATGCCTTATTTGTTAAAGGTCGTAAGCATAATTTATTAAGGATTAGTAAGTTAAGTGATAATAATTATGATATTATATTCAATCAAAAACATGCAAGGCAATTAGTCAGAAAAATGGATATGTACTATTTACGGGTCAGAGGAAAAACAACATTTATAAGATAAATATGTTTAGTCTTGAGAAACAAGAGGTTAAGTGTCTTATGTTAGTAAATAAAGAGAGACTAATTTGGAAAAAAAGATTAGGTCATGCAAACCTTAGATTAAGTTCAAAACTGAATAAACTTCAACTAGTTAGAGGTCTAACTAAGCTTAGTTACAAAACTAAATTTATATGTGAAGCTCGTAAAAAAGGAAAATAAACAAAGAACTCATTTACTCCGAAGAACTCAGTCTCTACCTTAAATCCCCTTGAAAGAAATATTGCTTTCTTATAGTAGATGATTACACTATGTGGACATGGGTAAAATTTTTAAGAAGTAAGGATGAATCCCACAAAGTGTTTATCACATTTTTCAAACAAATAATGAATGAAAATGGTCTTAAGTTAGAAGTGATCATGGAGGAGAATTTGAAAAAAAGCTCTTTGAATGTTTTTGTGATCAGAATGGAATCTCTCACTACTTCTCCTCTCTTAGAACACCCAAATAAAATGGAGTAGTAGAAAGAAAAGAATAGATCATTCCAATAAATGGCTAGAAATATGTTAAATGGTATGAATGTTGCAAAACACTTTTGGGATGAAGCAATTAATATTGTATGTTAAATTCAAAATAGAGTATTAATTAGATCTATATTGAATAAGAAAACATATGAATTGAGGAAAGGTAAAAAGCCTAACATCTATTATTTTAATTAATTTGGTTGTACTTTTTATATGTTAAACACTAAGATAACCTTGGTAAATTTAATTCTAGATCTCAAAAGTGTGCCTTTATTGGATACTCTGAAAGATCTAAGGCTTATATAGTCTTTAATAGGGAAACTCATATTGTGGAAGAACCCATAAATGTTAAATTTGATGACAAACAACTTGACCTTGAAATTCAAAGCAAGATGATGATAGTGCAGGTTTATCGTAACTAGAGGAAGCATATGCAAACAAACTAGAAAAAATTGAAGAATCAGAGGATATAAGCAAATCAAAAGAATATGATAAATCTTCAAAGGATGAATCTGATCAAGTAAGAAACAATCAAGATAAGTTAGAAGAAAGATTCTAATGGAAGTACAAGTCATCTCATCCTGAAACTCTAATCATTGGAAGTGCAAGTGATCCTTTGAGGACCAGATCATCATAAAAAGATACCACTTTGTTTGGTTTAGTCTCATCAATTGAGCCTACCTCTATTGATGAAGCATTGACAGATGATGGATGGATTCTTGCAATGCAATAAGAGTTAAATGAATTTGAGAGGAATTATGTTTGGGATCTAGTACCTAGACCAGACAAGAACATTATTGGAGCCAAATGAGTTTTCATAAACAAGCTAAATGAAAAAGGTGAAGTGGTCAGAAACAAGGCAAGACTTGTCGCATAAGGCTACAGTCAACAAAAGGGCATTGATTACACTTAGACATTTGCTCCAGTAGCCAAGTTAGAAGCTATTCATATCCTACTTTATTTTGCTGCAAATAATAACATTACATTATTTCAAATGGATGTTAAAAGTGTTTTTCTAAATGGTTATATAAATGAAGAAGTCTATGTTAAACAACATTGAGGTTTTGAAAGTTTTGAATTTTTAAATCATGTTTTTAAACTTAGGAAATATTTGCATGATCTACAACAAACACCAAGGGCATGATATGATAGACTTAGTAACTTCTTGCTTAAAAATAACTTTGAAAGAGGACAAGAAGATAATACACTTTTTAGAAAATCAATAGGAGATGACATTCTTATTAATCAAATTTATGTTGATATCATTATTTTTGGATCTACTAATGGCACTCTTTGTCAAGAATTTTCTAAATTGATGCATCTTGAATTTCAAATGATTATGATGGGAGAACTTAAGTTCTTCTTAGGGATATAAATTCAGCAAATTCAAAAAGCTATATATATTTATCAAACTAAATATATAAAAGTGTTTTTTAGGATGTTTCAGATGATTCATTGCAAACCTATGGCTATACCAATGCACCCTACTTGTTCACTTGAAAAAGATGATTCAGACGAAAAAATTGACCATAAAACCTATAGAGGAATGAGAGGATTCGTACTTTACCTTACCGCTTCCAGACCTCACATTTAACTGTTGTTAAGAAAGTCCTTAGATACCAAAATGACACTACCAACCTTACCTTGTTCTACAAGAAATATCCTAAGTACAAACTGAATGGATAAACTTGAGAGAATGAGCACTACTGGATAATGCACCTTTTTAGGTGACAACTTAATATCTTGGTCAAATAAGAGACAAAACACCATTGCAATGTCAACAACTGATGTTGAGTACGTTTCAGCAGCTGACTGCAGTTATCAACAACTTTGTATGAAACATCAATTTGAGGACTACAAAATCCTAGAATCCAACATTCTCACCTATTGTGATAACACTTCTGCTATTTTTCTAACCAAAACGTCTATCTTACATTCTAGAGCTAAACACATAGAGATCAAATACCACTTCATTAGGGACTTTTTTCAAAAAGGGGTACTAAATATTCAATTTGTAGACATTGAACACTAATGGAGTGACATATTCACCAAACCACTACCTGAAGATAGGTTTGACTTCATCAAGATAGGTTTGGAGGGTCAAGTGCATTTTAATTCAAGGTATTTGAATTAGTGGATTAAAGCCTTCTGAATTGAGGGAACTCAATGTAGCCAAGTTAGTGGTGAATCATGATAAATCTACCTGTCAAATTATGTATGCTTTTATTGCTTGCTGCCTCTTAATCTGATTGTTTCTACTCTAAGTAAGTTACCAAAACCGAATTAGTTTTTTATTTATATAAATTATAAAAAAGTTATCAACTTTGGCAAACACAATTCAACCCCGTTCTCATGTTTGCACCTTCAATACTTCATTAGACTTATCATATCCTACATATATGATGACAACATAATCTCCATGTCAAATAACATTAATATTAAGTTTCTCCCCTCATTGGCCTAGGCTACTCACTCCATTAATTCCTCCCCTTGTTGGCCTAGGATAATCACTTCATTAAGAGCACCACGGGTTGAAACCACCGCTATTTCATCAACTATAGGTTGACATCAACATACTCATCACAAATTCATAACATCAAAGTCTTCAATATAACATCATGGTCACATAAACTCATATCACACAATACATCTAAGTTTTATCGTCACATTACATAAACTGATATCACACAATGCATTTAAATTTTATCGTCACATCAAATTCATCAAGTCAAACATAGGCAAAAAAAATCATTCAACATCCAATATCATAATAACATCAAATACCATACATTCATAAAAAATTAAATCAATCAACACCTTATAAATGTTTCTATTCCATTTTTTTTTTTATCTCAATTACGATATTTATACATTAATTAATTTATCTCTTAAGGGGCTACAGATGTACGTCGCAAGTCTCAAATGAATTGTTGAGAAATATTGTTTTATCGTTCATATCACGTCGTAATATACTCATGAATTAAAACATCGTCTCATCCCTTACCTTATTTCGAAGCTTTCACACATTAATCCAAGTCAACAAGCAAGTCTTTCGTTCCTTTGACTCCCCGTCTTCCATTTTGTCCATCTGGATAATTTATAGTAAACATAAAAAAATAAAATACCAGAACATACTCTAAAAAGGTCAATTTTTTAATTGAGTCAAAAAAATTTACCATAAATTAGAAAACTAGTCCATGGATATTGTAGTAACCGTTTGATTTTATTCAAATTACTTACGGTAAAGAATTATTTTTTAAAATTGTAAGTTTTATAGACGGAGAAATAGATAATTTTATAAGAGAATTTGGCAAGGCTAAAATTCTAAAAAAGAATGTTCAACTAACTAAAGAAAAACAATATATCATGCGCATTTCCTACTTGTGTGCGTGTGTGCCTCTTTGCCTTTCAGTTCATATAATGCGCACCGTAGTTCTTTTCTATGGAATTAGGGATTTTCCTATTTTTTATTTTCTCTTATTCATTTACTTTACTAGACTCAGGATACTCTATTACATTATTATTATTATTATTATTATTATTATTATTATTATTATTATTATTATTATTATTATAAAATATTCAAATTAAAATATTACTATATTCAGATAATAGTTAAAATAAATATAGCATCAAAATTTTATAATAACCACTAAATCATATAAATATATATAAAATAGGTACACCATAACAAGCACATGTATACAAAAAATTAAACACAATATTACTAATATTTTATAAAATATATTAATTAAAATAATTAATCTTTTAAAAATACATTCATAATATCAATAAGTTTCGTATTCAAAATTATTATTATACTTATTAATATATCCATTTTAAAGCATTTTAACACTTCTACGATAAAAACAGATATCCTAAAATGTTCTCAATGTATTCAAAAATGATTATTTATGAAATAAATAATTAAAGTAAGATATACTTAGAAGTATAACTATGTACTCATTTAATATTAGTCAAAATCATAGAAAAATATTACCTTAGTTACTAACGTGCATGCGTGAATCATTTAAATTTTTTTTTAATATTTTTATGCTAAAATACTATTATTTTTTTAAAAATAATTCAATATAATATTACTCATTAATTAAAGTATGTATAAATTTATCGCAACATAGCAAGTATACATATAAAGAAAATTAATTAAAAAATTAATTAATATATATTCTAAAATGTTTTTTATATATCAAATTAATTCTTTAAAATCTTTTTAATTTAATAAAATATTTTTTTTTTAATTTAGGCTGTTACACTTCTATTTGAGGAATGAAGTGTTAGAGGATCCATGTCTTGCATTTGAAACACTTCTACCATATAATTGACAATTAGACAATTGACTTTTATCGTAATGTTGAATAATATTGCCTAGAGGATTACTAACACAAAGTAAGATTGACTAGAGATGATGTAATAAATTTTTTCTTCAGAGGCTCAAGATGATGTGCTTCTTTGGCATGAGGCGACCTACACACTTAGTCGTAAGTTATAGTATACACTATTCTTTATATATATTGTTATCATCGAAACAAAAATTAAAGGTCATTGTTGATTAAAACCAACATGATTCTATAGATCATTTTTAACTAAATCATAAATAAAATTGTTTCTCATTATTTTAGACGTAGATTCTCAATCCTAAATTATAATTAGAATGTGTTATTAAAGATCATACCTAAACAATTAACATTATAGCTTTATCAATTCTCAAAGGTTTTCTTATTCCTTTTGAAGTTATAGAACCATCGAGACCTAGAAAGTGATCCAATATAATTATGAGATCAATTTCGAATAAAAATTGTAATTCCATTCTACTTTATTCTATTCCATAAAATTAAGATTTGTTTCCTGAACCCTAACAATAACTATTTCTATTACCCTATTGGGTGTGTATATTTACTAGGGAGTATGAGAAGTAAAATACCACTCCATCTATCCCTTTTTATAAGCACCCAATGTTTCACCTATACTAAAAAAACTGTTTGGTTTAATTAATGTGTGTAGTTTATGTGTCCTTATTACTAAATTGTCCATTGTGTCCATTGTGTGCATAGATGTATTTAATGTTTACTTTTGATATTCCAAGTTAAATAAGTAGCATAAATAGAAGTAGATTTTGTGAGTTTATGTTTTCTAGGTTTAGTTTCTAGTTTATTTTGAGTGATGTCTAAACTAGGTTGAGATTAGATGATGTAATGATGTTTCTTTCAATAATTTTTCCAACCTTAAAATATGATAAAGTGGTTATGCAAAAGTGTTTTCAACTACAATCCTCTAATTGATATTTTGATGATAACAAAAACATTAAAAGATAAAGGAAATATAAGTCAACGAATGATCATTTGATTCAAAAGTCAAAGAAGAATATGAATGGAACATCTAAAAAAGTCAATGCTTTAGGAAAATTCAAATTATTTGATGAAGTAAATGAATTTGTAACTTCTATGAAGCAATGGTTTCTCTGATAGAGTTATCATCTGAAAAAGTCAATGTCTTTGATCAACACTATTTCCATCAATATATACTTCAATATTGAAATAGAAACATTTCAAAAAAGAATCATGTCAAAAAAGAAAAGGGCAATATTCAAAAATGATTTTTAGAAAAGCCTTGAACACATCAATAGGGAATTATTAGAAATTGATGTAAATCAATCAAGTTATTTTATACACTTGAATTGATATAGAATAGAATTGTATTATCCTCTCAACGAGTGTTAAAAATTTAAAGAAAGATTATGTGTCAATTCAGTAAAATACTTGAATCAATGTACTCAAGCCTAATATCTGCAACATCTATTTCATTCAAAAGAGGTACTTGAGGAGATTAAAGAATACTTGAAGTATGGAGAAGTAGAGTAAATGTGAGAACAATATTGGTTTCAAGTACAAAAGATCCTAGTTATTTTAATGATAACAAAATCAATTTGTGGAAACAATTTTGGGTAGTAATGTTTTATTTTAGTGTGTAGTTCCAAGACCACAAACAACATTGTAGGATATTAGGATATATCCTCTGATGAATTGGTCAAAAAGTCATGAAAGTTTCACATTCAAAATTGATGAAAAAGCACCTCTAAAATACTACCTTTGATGATACAAAACATTAGACTCTCTTTGCCTCCATTGGCACAAGAAGGTTTGTGAAGACGTCTGATTCAGATTCAGTTATACTCTTAGTGCATCTGTTGAAGTTTGCCTCTGGTGAAACAATCAAGCTTCTGGTCAAAACTGCCTCTGGAGATGAAGCAAGCATCAGACTTTCTTGCCTCTGATAAGATGCCTTTAGTGAAAGTCAACATTATGGTAAAAGTCAACATTGGAAAAAGGCATTGCCTCAAGTAAAAGTCAACACTCAGAAAAGTCAACATTTGGAAAAAATCAACGCTTACGGTAAAAAGTCAATGTCTTTGGTAAAAGTCAATGCTTTGACATAGTGAGTGCCTCTGATAGTCTGCATCTGGTCATTTACATCTATTTCTGATACATTAATTGTGCCTCTAATTGCTCTTGTCTCTGGTCCAGTAATCGTGTCTCTCGTGTTCTTGCCTCTGATCCAGTAATTATGCATCAGGTTGCTTTTGCCTCTGGTCAAGAAAACATGATTCTGGTGTTCCTGCCTTTGGTCAAAAACCATGCCTATGATGTTCATACTTCTAGAGCTAGTACATTCTATTTAATCTAAAACTGAATTCCAAAACACTTTGAAAAGTTCTAAGTTTCAGTTTTATGGTTAACGACTAGAATTGAACTCAACGGATATATTTTTAAGACAATGAAGCACCGCGCTGAAGAACAAATAGACCATGAAGGACATAAGGCCATTCCTTGTAGGACATTCAACCAAAATTTGAAGGACAACGACAATGTTGCAAAGGCTTATATAAATAGAACCTGATTATGAATTCAAATAACACAACTAATCACTACAACTTACAACATTCTTTCAAAGTGAAACAATCTTAAATCAACAAGCAAAAACACTAAGTTAGAAAATTGTCAAATCTATCTTAAGTGTTTGAGTAAGAAAAATTTGTGAGCTTATTCTCAAAGGAAAGCATTTGATGTAGCTACTAAGTCAGTAGTGAACAAGGATAAAATTATTGAGTCATTTATTTTATTATTTTAGTTTTATCACTTTAAGTTATTTTTAAGCCATTCGAAATATTTTCAAAAACAATAAACACAATTAAAACCATGTTTTGTGTTTCTTCACCAACAATAAGTAATACATGTATGTTATTCCTTGTAGGACATTCAACCAAAATTTGAAGGACAACGACAATGTTGCAAAGGCTTATATAAATAGAACCTGATTATGAATTCAAATAACAGAACTAATCACTACAACTTACAACATTCTTTCAAAGTGAAGCAATCTTAAATCAACAAGCAAAAACACTAAGTTAGAAAAATTGTCAAATCTATCTTAAGTGTTTGAGTAAGAAAAATTTGTGAGCTTATTCTCAAAGGAAAGAATTTGATGTAGCTATTAAGTCAGTAGTGAACAAAGATAAAATTATCGAGTCATTTATTTTATTATTTCAGTTTTATCACTTTAAGTTATTTTTAAGCCATTCGAAATATTTTCAAAAACAATAAACACAATTAAAACCCCCTGTTTTGTGTTTCTTCACCAACAATAAGTAATACATGTATGTTATTGGATTAACAATGGATTAAATCCTTGACTATACTAAGACAAATATCTCTATAAAGGGAATACTAGATATAATAATAGTTGTTGTGAACTAGTATAAAAATACATGTTAGAATTATGTTGATTTGAATCGAACGCTCTTGTGATTTGAATTAGGCACATATGTTTTCAATTTTTTAATGCATCAAAATTGATTTTTCAAGTTGCACCCTAAATACTTTCCACTCACATTCATTGTAAGAAAACATTCACAATTCTTCTCCATTTTCTCTCATATAAAGAGCTCTTTGAAAACTCTTAGAATCCCTTTGGTGTGAGTGATTGTTTGTAATATTCTTAGCTAAGAAGAACTTTATAATTGTTGAGTGTTCAATTGATTTTAAGTTTAGTGATATGGTTCATAATCATCTAAAATCAATAGCAAAGAAAAAGAAGAGACTACATGTCACCTTTATTGAGAATAATTGGGAGTTTTATTGTTCGGTTGAAGGTGGCCACATTCATAGGAGTTTAGAATTCAAGGTGTTGAAATCTTCATAATTGAAGTGTGTGCTACATTAAATTAAGATTCAAGACTAAATTTGTAAGGTTAAAATTGATTAAGAAATTCGTAGGGAAAATATTGATTAAGAAATTTTCTCTAGTGTCCATCTAATTTCTTACTCTTATCTCTTTTATTTTCGTTAATGCAATTGTTCATATTGTGATCAAGAAATTTGATCGGTTAATGTACAAAAAATTGTTGAAATCGAGATAAAGAAATTTGATTGGTTAATGTGCAGAAAATTCATCCTTAATTGATTGAAAAATTCTTAGTGAATTGAGTCCGTTGAAATTTTGTTTTGTATAAGACTTTGTTTGAATTGAAATATGATTTTACCTGATTAGTTTTTATACTCATGTAAAATTCATTATCAAGATAGTGCATAATTTTAAGAAATTGCATTGTTGTAGTTCTTAATTTTTGTATTTGTTGTTATTAAATTTGATTTAGTTCTTATTCAACGTTTTGTTCAATTTGTGTATTGATTTTTATCAAATATAAAATTAAAGATCTTCTCCGGTTATAGAATTAACACAACGAGTTGTTGTTATTAAAATCTACTATTTTACAATCAATTTCAAAGCTTACATCAATAGTTCCAATAAACATAACTGTTATTTCACAAAAAAGTTTAAAAAAATATTTTTATTTATTGCGTACAAAGGAATCTAACCGCTCCCTTTAGAATATTGTATCGAGCCTAAGAAATGGCATCATGAGCCTTAGATGTTCTTGTTAAAAGGGTTTAAAACTCTCAATAATTAGTCTTAGTGGCTTACCCAAAATCTAAGGGTGCGTAGAATAGAACCCTTGTATTTAAATGAGAAAACTATGCCTATTTAAAAAATTATATGAAAGTCTATATCAAGTCTTATGATAAGGAGGTTTGGAATGTTGTGGTTAATGGACCTTTGGTTCCAACAATTATAAGAAAGTGTAAAGCTATCGACAATCTGGTTATGGTAAGACTATACCAAATAAGGATTTAATGAACAAAACTTAGAGGTGTTTAACTAGAGAATGACAGCCCAAAGTGAATGCAATTTAAGAGACAACGAACTCGATTACAATGAAAATTGTCACATTGTTTGGAAATATAGAGGAACATGAACAAGAGCTCGTTCAGTAGGCCAAACATGATAAGATCTCCAAAAACAAGAATGAGGATAATAAAAGACAAGGACAAGAAGTATTAGAAATAATAGGATCATAGAGTTGAAAATGAATTTCATATTTAAAATAAGTTTGAAAACTTGATACAAAAGAAAGTTCCTTAGAATGTTTCATATTGATGATTAAAAGATACTAAAAGAATACATGAAATGCTCTGTATATAGAGCTCTTAGAGGCTTAACAAACTTACTATTATTATCTACTTCTAACTATTTCTAATGAACTTTATTATCTCTAATACAAAAATAAAGTTAGTAGAGACTTAACAAAGTAACTAATACCAACTACCTTACTAACTTTATTATCGCTACCACAAAATATCTATTCTTAATAGTACCCCCACAAACTCAAAGTAAGTGAATTCCTAACTTGAGTTTGAATTACAATGTTATGCAAAATACTCTCATTTTCTTTGACAACAGAATACAAAAATAATAATAATAATAATAATCAATTAATCGTAACTAAAGAATGACATAGAGAAAAAAAATCAAAACTCAAACAAAATGGAAAAAAGAAAGATCAAATCACACTTAACAAAAGAAAATATTTTCTACTAAAGTCAAACACCATATATATTTTTGTACGGTGAAAATGCAGCGTACATAAGATATGTACGCATAACCACCATCTTCGATGTTGATACGGTAGTTATCACAAACCAAATTCTCGAGCTCAAAACATAGAAGGCGACTTAGATCCGGCGCAAAGAAAAAAAAAGTTGATGTAGCCGGTTCTTGACTCATTTTATAGACGAGAAAATAATGATGAATTCTTAGAATCACAAAATTTTTGTATTGAGTTTTCGTCATCCTTTACGGAATCATTTTCTTGAATTGGTGATTCTTCACTGAATTTTTCTTCATGACACACAGAACCAAAATCTTTTCATCTTCATAATTGTTGGGAATTGTGGTGCAACAATATCGCTTGGATTTCAGCCAAGGCCTTGATACCGTGTTAGAAATAATAAGATTGAAAATGAATCTCATATTTAAAATAAGCTTGAGAGTTTGATACAAAAGAAAATTCCTTAGAATAATTCATATTGATAGATTAAAAAAGATACTCAAAGAATACATGAAATGCTCTATATATAGAACTAATAGAGGCTTAACAAATTAACTACTAAGAAATAATTCTAAGTACCTCTATTACTAACTTTATTATCTCTAATACAAAAATATATTTAATAGAGACTTAACAAATTAATTAATTCCAAAAATCTTTAACTAATTTTATTATCACTAACACAATACCTATTCTTTATAAAATAAGATAAAAATTGTATAACCTAAAAAGAGTACATATAACAACAACAACAAAACAAAAATTTCAACTGTGACACCTTCAAGTTGTGGCAGGGTCAGCAGATTATATCTTCGGAGAAAGTGTCGGTGGTGATGATGTCTTTCGTTAGAAGGATCCCTCTGGGATCAAATACTGTGAAGCATATATCTTAGATATTGGAAAACAAAAAGAAGCTTCTAACACCGACAAACTCGTGTTGTCTGTTTAGGATGAGGATATTATCGCATCAACACGTGGTTTGCCGCTTCAACTTCTAAGTAGGGAGAGGATCATGAGCGTGATTTCAACATCACCATCATCAATCTCCTATTTTAAATCATTGATAATTAGTTTTGCATCTGATAGATCAATCACAACCTTCGCCTTTTGATTATAAACAATTATAGATTTGTTCATCCAAGTAATTTAGAGACAATAGTTTTGCATCTCGACAATAAGGTCTGTTTTGCCGAATCTTTGGTCCTCTATTATCGAAGACGAATATTCTTCTAGAATCGAGCACAAAATATAAATCTTGTTCATCCGTAGAAAAACCAATCCATACACTCTCTCATCTTCTCGGTAAACAACTTACTGTGAGTCAAAAAACAAGTCATCAATCACCCAATCCTTTCAATAACACTAATAGTATCATACTCATCAATAACAAACAAGTCATCAAATGTCACATTAGTATTGTCTTCATCAATATGTTCTTTATTTTTTTCTTTAACTTTAGTCGTCATTCTCCTTTTTAAAAAGCCAACAATTCCTCTGTATATGATCATTATTACCAAAATCGTAACTCTCAATAAATTTGTACTTGTTTTTAAAATTGCTTATACTTTGATTTCTATTATATGAATATCAGTTCTTGTTTCTCCCCTTGATTCAGTAACCAACACTTCTGACTGCAATAGAGAATCTTAAGACTTTCTTATCATTTTTTCATTCAAGATACTACTTTTGACAAGGTCCATTAACAAAAATACCATTAGAAGTACAATAAGGAAATGACATTTTGAAAAAATTTCATGAAACAAGGAACATAGAAGCAATAACGCCTAAGTTTCATCATCAAACTTAATACTCATACCAGATAGTTGATTCATAATTCCTAGAAAATTATTCAAACGATATCTCGATGAAGCCACTTCTTGAATGTTCAAGGTTAACAACTTCTTTATCAAGTACATCTTGTTATTTCTTGTCTTCTTCACATAAATCTGCTCAAGTTTATCCCACAATGATTAAGCATTTATATACCAAATAATGTGATTCGACCATTTATCGTCGACCCACTAAAAAATTAATCCACACACTTGTCTGTAGTAAAATCAAATGATCAATAGTATTATCAATTAACTTTGTTGTATTAAACACAGTGGGGAAAATTCTTCCCATAAAATCAGATCCTTCATCTTACTTTTTCAAAGAGCACAATTTGAACAAGTCAAGGTCATCATCATACGAGTTATTTGACTCCCTTAATTTACCACAAAATAATTATCACAAGAGACCACAAACTCCAATGCTAGTTGTTAGGACTATAATGTCCAACAAAATATTTGGAGCTTGCTAAATTAAGTGCAAAATATTAGGACTACAATGCTAGTTTTTTTCTTATATTACCCTTCAATTATTACTATGTGCATAATTTAAAAAATATTATTGTACTTTACATTGATAATAGTGAAAAACTCAACAATAGTTAAAATGATTAATTTAGTAAAATGAATTATCTTTTTCTTTTAATTATTATATTTCTTAACATGTGTGCAAAAATTTTAAACGAGATTCATTGTGAGACGGATGAAGTAATAAAGTATAACAAAAAGTCTTCCGACTAACCGAATAAAAAGTCTTCCCTTTAGGACAATTTATTTTTGCAAATCAATAAATTATTTTGGGATGAAGAAAAATAAAGAATAATTGAAGAAGTGAGGTAATTGTTTCCAATGTATACGGACCACTATTTTCAAGGAATTGGGTGCATGATATGTGATATTGGATGTGGGACAATATTTGAACCTGTAAATGACAACAACAACAAAAAACACATTTCATTAAAAGAAATTTTAGTATAGAGTCAACCTAATTGGTTAGAGAAATTTGCATTTGTAATTTTTATTATTGCTTTCAGATAAGACTCAATTTAATTCGTCTTTTTTCATTGAGATTTTTTTCGTCAAAGATAATCTAATTTTCATACAAGATGGAGTCTAATTCACTTGTCATTGTTTGGACTAAAAATTATATGTTATTTTATAGAGACTAAGTTTAATAGGTAGATATCTTATAAACTCAAAACACATTTAAACCTTTTAAAAAATAATTAACAAATTTTTATCTTATTCTGTTTTCTCTCTCTTTAGAAGTCACATTTATTCACCAAACCAACTTTGTTTTTTTGGAATCAAACCAACATATAAACTAGAGAATTAAATATATTATTTTAAAGCAAAGACAAAATTTTAGAGTACGTAGCTCCTGCCACAATATACCCCTTGATTTCCTAGCTAGCCAACAAGTATGATAATAATGACTTACTCATCAAGAGTTCCTTATCAAACTACCACTTTGAGCTCTCTATTTGATCAATGAAACCAATGAATCATTTTACCAAAATGATTACAACCAATAATCAAAACCACAAAATAGGACCTACCTCATTTAATACAAACTATCTCATTGATTTTGTCCATTTGCTTCTATTGATCGATATGCAAAAGTTACCACATGATGAAGTCAGAAAATTAACAATGTATATATTAATTTCTACTTCAATTGTACAAAAACTCATAAGATGTTCTTACAAACGGGACAAAGACTTAAAATCATAAGAGTAAAATATTCAATACAAATTAAAGTAAATATTTATTGTATGTGAGATATTGGAGCTGTTTAGTTAAGATTCTTTCAAAAAATAACTTTTATACTATCTTTTTTTGTTATAACATTTTTTGAATTTTTTTTAAAAAAATAAAGCTTCAAATGAAAAATTGGTTTAAATAGTTTATATTAAAATATGATTTTAATTATTTCATCTATTTTCTATAAAAAAATTTAGATAATGAAATTCTAAAAAATGATTAAAATGAAAAACTATCTTGAGAAGCTTTTCATAAAAATCAGTTTTGAAATATACCTTTTTTAAAATAAAATAAAAAAAATTATTTTTATCATGTTCAAATATCTAATAATGAATATTTAAGTTATCGAATGTCAAAATTACTTTTTTTTTTAAATGATATTGAATGAATCTAAATAACTTTTATTATTTTTATGTTAATTTTCATAAAAATCGTTTTTAAAAATAAAAATTCAAAATCACTTTTTTAAAGTCTTAAACAAACAGGCCTATTAGTTCAATGGTAAAAGTTTGACTTTGTAATCTTAAAGAATATAGTTCAATTTTCACTTGAGATAGTTTTAAAATGATCATTAATATATAAAAAAGAAATTAATAGAGTGATATAATAAATATGATATGTTAATCGTATGATAGAAAGAGAAAAATAATATATTAAGTATGCAATAAATAATTAAAAGTGTCTAAAAAAATATAAGAAATATATACAAAAACTATACTCATAATAAAATTTATTACATTAAATTTATCGATATTTGTTGATTTCTTCGTTTAAATAAAACCATACCAAAAAAAAATATAATATAAAATTGATTAAATTTTTGTTATAACATGAAAAAGTAAATGACAAAATAATTGACTTCAAGTGATTAATGAGTTTTAGTTAAAGGCGACTTATTCGAGAGAACTAAAATTTGAATCTTGATTGAAAAAGTTTTTAGTTTTATTTTACTTACCTTAAAACTGAATTTTTAATTACTAGAGTCTATTCTCTTAAGAAATAGAAGGTTAAAAAAATATGAAAAATCTAATAATCAAATTTTTACTTTCACACAAAAAATTAGGAGGTGTATACCCAAGTCACATGCATATTATTTATTTTTCTCCCTCATTTCTTACTTAATTACATGTCACATGTTTTATTTTGATCTCATTCTTTTTTACTTTTTTCTCCAATTTTGAAAGTCCTTGCCATGTTGTATTGTACTAAGTAATATGAATTTTTATGGAAGTAGGGTAGTATTTCTAAAATTAATTAAGAACTAAACAAAGGTGAAATTAGGCATTGAATAATATGGACACATGGATAGATATCCAAAAATTAAAGTCGGAGAACTTTTCATTGTTGCATAAATCACTTATATGTCATGGTTGTAATTTTTATTATTGTTTATGCACCTGTTGAATGAATTTACGAGTTGTTCACTTTCTTATTTAGTAATAACGTTGGTTTATATTTATTTATTCTAAAAAAGAACAATAAAATAAATGAAAAATATCTTGTAAAAAACCTAAATATATGACAAATATCTTTCATTTTGTCTCTTACACCTAAAAGAATGTCTATTTTATACTTTTGTATTTAACATCAACCTTTTAGTCTTTTTGGGCACTACCATTTTTATTTTGAGGTTCTCTCACTTTGTCTCCTTCAATTGTTTTTTACAATTATTTATTTACTATTTTTTGAGATAATATTAATTTTAGATTTAAAAATATTAAATCATTTTATCAAGTACAAGATATTTTTTAAAGTTTTTATATTAAGTAAAAACTTAATTTTTTTTTAAGGCTTAATTAAAATAATTACTTTGACAGTCTTACAAAACACCACTCAATATCCATACAAATGAAGTGGATATACGAGAACTTCTTTTATAGTGATATTTATTTTAAAAATTGTTTGACATATTTTGTTTTGTTCATGTGTATAAAAGTTGGCATTGATATTATAATTATAACTTCTGAACCATTTAAATATATATGGTTGATCTAGAAAGATGACATTACATTATTCTTAGTCATAATTTTATTTTGTACACTCATATTACGAATTTAACTTTATATGTATTAGATTGAAATTTATAAAAACTAATATTGATTATTAACTATTTATACACTAATATATAT
Organism: Cicer arietinum; assembly: GCF_000331145.2. Lineage (NCBI taxonomy): Eukaryota > Viridiplantae > Streptophyta > Magnoliopsida > Fabales > Fabaceae > Cicer > Cicer arietinum. Next base: position 50,113,645 of record NC_021165.2, read on the forward strand.
ATATATATATATAAAAGACAAAATAAAAGAGATAATTCTAGATATAGTGGTTGTTTCCTGTTCCGGTGGCCGTTGTAAATACTTCTGCCAACGAAGGAAAGTTTGAATCATCAAAAACAAATTGGTTGTTGTTCTCATTGAGTGCATATTGAAGTGCACATTGACCTTCATCGATATCGTTTGTCGAAGCATAAATGAATTAAAAGCTATAAAATCTAAGTTTCATGATACAATGTTAGCCTTGTGAGGACAATACTAGCCGGAGTTGAGTGAATCAATATACTTTTTGTGTGTAAATTTTTTTCTCGTCTTTAATTATTTGAATGTACACATCACACTTCACTATATTGTTTTTATTTACAAGTTTAATCTTGATTAAGAATGTTATTGTCTCTTAAGAGTTTACTAATAAACTTTTGATTATCAAATTTAATCTTGAGTAAACATCAATTAAAGTACAAGAACAAAATTTTAAAAGGGTCGCAGTTCAAACCCTTTTCGCAGGACTACTAATTCCATTTGACATATCTCTATAAAAGTGATTGGTTTTGAAGAACCTCTATCAATCACCCAATCCTTTCAACAACACTAATACTATCATACTCATCAATAACATTAAGCCATCAAATGTCACATTAGTATTGTCTTCATCAATATGTTCTTTATTTTTTCTTTAACTTTAGTCGTCATTCTCCTTTTTAAAAAGCCAACAATTCCCCTGTATATGACCATTTTTACCAATATCGTAACTCTCAATAAATCTGTACTTGTTTTTAAAATTGCTTATACATTGGACTCTATTACATGAATAGCAATTCTTGTTTCTCCCCCTTGATTCAGTAACCAACACTTTTGACTGTGAGAGAGAATCTTGAGACTTTCTTATCATATCTTCATTCAAAATACTACTTTTGACAAGGTTCATTGACAAAAATACCATTAGAAGTACAATAAGAAAATGACATTTTGAAAAAATTTCACGAAACAAGGAACATAGAAGCAATAACGCCTAAGTTTCATTATCAAACTTAATACCCATAGCAGATAGTTGATTCATAATTCCTAAGAAATTATTCAAACGATATCTCGATGAAGTCACTTCTTAAATGTTCAAGGTTAACAACTACTTTATCAAATACATTTTGTTATTTATTGTCTTCTTCACATAAATCTGCTAAAGTTTATCCCCCAATGATTAAGCATTTATATACCAAATAATGTTATTCGACCCTTTATCGTCGACCCACTAACAAATTAATCCACACACTTGTCTATAGTAAAGTCAAATGATCAATAGTCTTATTAATCAACTTTTTTGTATTGAACACACAGTGGGGAAAATTCTTCCCATAAAGCAGATCCTTCCTCTTACTTTTTTAAAGAGTATAATTTGAACAAGTCAAGGTCATCATCATACGAGTTATTTGACTCCATTAATTTACCACAAAATAATTATCACAAGAGACCAAAAACTCCATTGTTAGTTGTTAGGACTATAATGTCCAACAAAATATTTGCAGCATGTTAAATTAAGTATTTCTTTTGCAAGCTGAATAGAAAAATTACCACCGAAAAAACAATACCAAAAATAATAACAATAATGGTGTAAAAAATTATAACTAAAATACCTCAAATTTAATGTGGAAAATCCATAATAAGCAATGGTAAAAATCATAGTCGTTACCAAAAATATAACTACACTATATAAAGTATTATCTCTGTCTCATAACAAGTGTCATTTAACCACACAATAAATTGTCTCTAAATGAATTTCATTTTCAATTTTCAATGCAACTTAAATATTTCTTTTTTCTTATATTACCCTTCATTAATTACTATGTGCATAATTTAAAAAATATTATTGTACATTATATTGATAATAGTGAAAAACTGAACAATAGTTAATATGATTAATTTAGTAAAATGAGTTTTTTTTTTTTGCAAATCAATAAATTATTTTGGGATGAAGAAAAGTAAAGAATAATTGAAGTGAGGTAAGTGTCTCCAATGAATACGGACCACTCTTTGCCAAGAATTGGGTGCATAATATGTGATATTGGATATGGGGCAATATTTAAACCCGTAAATGACGACAAAAAAAAAAACACATTTCATTAATAGATATTTTAGTATAGAGTCAACCTAATTGGTTAGAGAAATTTGCATTTGCAATTTTTATTATTGTTTTTCAGACAAGACTCAATTTAATTCGTCTTTTTTCATTTAGATTTTTTTCCGTCAAAGATAATTTAATTTTCATACAAGACGCAACCTAATTCACTTGTTATTGTTTGGACTAAAAATTATATGTTATTTTATAGAAATTAAATTTAATAGGTAGATATTTTATAGACTCAAAACACATTTAAACCTTTTAAAAAATAACTAACAAATTTTTATCTTATTTTGTTTTCTCTCTCTTTAGAAGTCACATTTATTTATAAAACCAACTTTTTTTTTGTTTGGAATCAAACCAACATATAAACTAGAGAATTAAATATATTATTTTAAAGCAAAGACAAAACTTTAGAATACGTAGCTCTTGCCAACAACTATGATAATAATGACTTTCTCATCAAGAGTTCCTTATCAAACTACCACTTTGACCACTCTCTTTGATCAATGAAACAAAGATATTATTTTAGAAAAATGATTAAAACCAATAATCAAAACCACAAAATAGGACCTGCCTCATTTAATACAAACTATCTCATTGATTTTGTCCATTTGCTTTTATTGATTGATATGCAAAAGTTATCACATGATGAAGTTAGAAAATTAACATTGTATATATTAATTTCTCCTTCAATTGTACAAAAACTCATAAGACACTACGCGAAAAAACGCATATTACAGTGCTTTTTTTAAGCCATTTACAGCGTTTTTTCAAAAAAATAAGCGCTGTGGAATCGAGCGCTGTAAATGATACAACAACGCTTTTAAAAAAGCGCTATAAAACATGTAAATACAACGCGCGCTTGTTATGCACATTTTACAGCGCTTCTTCACAAAAAAGCGCTGTAATATGCACCCCATTATATGAGTTATGGGTCTGCTTTTAGAGCGCTTTTTAACACAAGCGCTGTAAAATGCACACCCATAATTTCATATATGGGTGTGCATTTACAACGCTTTTTTGTGAAGAAGCGCTGTAAAATGTGCATACCAAGCGCGCGTTGTATTTAATGTTTTATAGCGCTTTTTTAAAAGCGCTGTTGTATCATTTACAGCGCTCGTTTCCACAACGCTTATTTTTTTGAAAAAGCGCTGTAAATGGCTTAAAAAAAGCGCTGTAAAAGCCGTTTTTTCGCGTAGTGGATGTTGTTAACTAACGTCTTTATTTTATAGCGTGGTAAATAGTAACATATCTCCTCTTTGTCTAGACTTATGTGTCTAATGCTATAAAACTTATTTTAGCCTTTACGTTGTGTTATTTAATATTAAATGAGTTTTATTTCTTTTATTATTTAATTAAAATGTGTTTTGAAAGAAGTTGCAACTCTTATTTAATTAAAATATATTTTGAGGGAAGCTGTAATCTGTATATAGTATTTTTGATTCTATTATTTCATTAAAAATGTGTTTTGTTTACTTATCAAATCGAGCTACATGCTCATATATCTATTTAACTACTATTTTGGTTTTGTCTTTATTGCTAGTCTTTTTTTATAGGATCGTCTGAACTAGTTTAATATTCACCGTCAAATTTTAATTCTTAAAAAAAAAAAACAAAGGTAAAGATATAATCACATATTTAAGAGTTAATTACAAGTGATATTATTTTAATATTTGAGTTGTTCAAACGAAATGTGACTGCTTAGTCATTCTAAAACTCATCTTCACAGGAAAATTAATTAATAAATAATTATTTTTAAATGGTTAACTAAATGTGACATCTTTTTAGTCTGATGTTTTTTCAGACACAAATTGTATAACTTAGTGGTTTAAAACTCTTTCTTATAACAAAAATATTAAAACTATTCTTGAATGGATTAACTAGATGTGAGATATTTTTAATCCTTGAGTTTTTAAGACATAAGTTGTACAACCTGATAGTCTTAAAACTCACATTTTAAAATAATTATTCAAATCAAACAACCCAATTTTCTTTTGTCAGAGTAACATTTTATCAACAACAAAATAAATTTTCTTTAAAAGCAATCAACACATCCGTATTTTCTACCCAAAAACAACGTAGCTTTGATTTCTCCATCTCACTTGGAGATACGAAGGAGCAAGATTGCACTTTAGTCAAACACAATAATAAAATTTTTTTTACTTCTCTATTTTAAGCATCCTTTTATTTCGATATCACATTCACTAAAAAATAATTTATATTTGTATTTATTAATAAGAAGAAAGTAAATAATTTTTAAGTTAACATAAACTTTGTACAATTAATTACAGGTAGCCATTTTTTAAACGGATGTCGTAGGATGTTAATACATTCTTTGCACATAATCGACTCCCAAAATCTAAAAATGGTTTCAAAGACCATTATTTTTTTAAGGGATTTCCCATTGTTTTTCTTGTTTTAATTAAATTTGGTGGCAACTCCATTAAATTCGAGAAGCACTCAAAATTTTAGACCGCGATAGTTGGCAACTTTGTTGAGGATTTTAGGGAGTCGAACATAACATAATTAATTGTGCAATTTTTTTAACTTTTTATATATTTATTTGTTCTTCTTTTCTTTTTTTACTTTATGTGTTTATTATTTCTTAATAGGTATTAGTTTCGATGTTGCATATTGGTAGTGTTCTGGATGTACATCTTGTGTGGTTAACATGACGATCTCACCTAGAGTTTAAAGGTATTGTTACTCCAAATAGTTTACCTATTGTTGTTGAAAATATTCAAAAAAAAAAAAAGGATTATTGGCTCTAGGAACAACATTTAGAACCATAGAGCCACCTTTTGAGAGCTTCACTAAATAGAAAAGCCAATAGACCATTTCATCATAAGAATATCCATATAGGTCACCAAAAGAATACCTCATACATTTACATTCATTCGAAACTTTTTATAGTTTCATTTATATTTCATGACATCTTTTCTTTCCCTAGTTAATATATAAGTTTGTTTAATACATAAGTAATTACATAAGCAAGTAAGTAGTAAGTAATTAATTACCTCGGGAATACTCTTCAAACCGACGTTGCAACTCCCGGTTTCACTCTCCATTTGTATTTCAGGTTGGAGCTGAACCGGAAGTTGCTTGTCTTTATTCGTATTCACCAAGAGTGCCACTTGCTCCGATAAGATTCTGAGCTTCTCTAATACTTCCTCGTTGGAAGGTTTTTGGCGCTTCTCTTGAGGAAAAAAGCTTTTGGGAGTTACGCCAAATCCTTTCCCCCTCACTCGACCGGAATACTCAGGGACATTAAACACTTTCCCAAGAATGTCCCTGCACGTATCCTTGTTGCCCTCTTGAGTTTCAGAACTTTGTTCAATAGTTTCCTAAAATACATGTAACATTAAAAAGATAAGTTCAATAGCATTTTTAAAATACAATATTAAAAAATATTAAAGTGATAATATACTTACACAAAGTTCTACAACTTTCTTGACATTTTCATTATCAACCACTCCTTCTTTGTTAACACGCGCTTCCTTCCATAAGATATGACGACCCAAGGGTTGATCGGCTTGGGTGTCTTTTCTCTATTCGTTAAAATCATAAACAAAATAATACAAATTAGTTACACACTATAGTTTATAATACAAATTACAAGTGATGTTTAATTACTTACAATTTTTTGTTCAAGGCGTGCATATCCCATACGTGATTTCTTGTATGGGTGTTTTGGGTTGCTTGCCCGTTCGCGATTTGCCTTACTAATATTCTATATAAAAAAAAAATAGCAATTGTGTAAAAATTTAAAATACGCTACGAATATGAATAATAAAACACAAATGCTAATAAATTAATCACTTACGACAAACGCCGGGTCAGAACGTTTGGAAACAAATGCACTCCATTCATCCTTTGATATATAATGTTGATATATCTTTGGAGGTTCAGCATTTGTGTTTCCTTCTCTATCTTTTAGATAGAAATTTGAGAGATGGGATCTAAATCCACGATGGATTTTCCCAGCAACTCTCAAAACATATGACTTTCGTTCCTCATCAAGAACAAAAGTGGTCTGCAATGAAAACAATTATAAGTAATGTATTTTACAGAAAAAAAATTATAAATGACAAAAGAGTAGATCAAAATATTTACTTGAATGTCATTCCAGATGATATCTTTGGCATCCTTCAACGCCTTATCTCTCCAGTTGTCTATTGTTATTGGGACATTTTGACGAACAACAGCCCCAATGTAGCTTACAAACATGGAGCTGTTGGGGTCAACTGGCTGACCACTCTCGTTCCAGCCAACCTAATAAACTCATATAGTAAGTACATGCCCTAAACCCTAAAAAAAGATAAAAAAACACACAGCAAACAGAGTATATATAGTATACCTCAAATTTAATGCCACTGCTCCGTGCTTTAATCACCCTTTGCATGATAGTTGCACCACGTTTGACTTCTTTTTCGTAAGTCTTAGAGGTGCCAACTTCTTCATTTTGAACTTCTAAATCTTTGTTTGTATCCATTTAACTACAACAAGTTCAACATGCACTTTAGTATAACATCAACAAGCTCAACATGGATCATGCATTATTATAAACAAACTCAACATGTATCAGTATATCTTAAAAAAGCTCAACATGCATTCTAATGATTACAAAAATTTAATAACATCAATACCTGAATAATGATGGTTCGAAGAAAGACGAAATGCAAAGAAAAGAGGGTTTGCAGAAAGTTCACAGAAATATGGTTCACAGAAATACGGTTTGAAGAAATACGTAATGAGGGTTACGTATTTCAATGAAAATATATTGTGTGAAATGGGAGAGATGATCTTGGATGGAAATAAGGTTCGAAATGAAGGAGATGATCGTGGAAATAAGGTTCGTAAAGGACGGGATGATAGGGTTTGCAAAAGAAGAGAAGAAATGAAGGTTGAGATGAAGGTTACGTAATGAAGAGGAAACTGAAGAGGTAACTGTTATATATACGTAACACTTTTACAGCGCTTTTTATAAGCCTTTTACAGCGCTTATTTTGTAAAGCGCTCTAAAAGGCTTCTTTAGTTAAATTTTTAAAAGGCTCTTTTACAGCGCTTTTTTCAAATAAGCGCTGTAAAAGACCTCCGTGTGTTATTATGTTATTTGAATGCCTTTTACAGCGCTTTTTTCAAATAAGCGCTGTAAAAGACCTCCGTGTGTTATTATGTTATTTGAATGCCTTTTACAGCGCTTTTTTCAAATAAGCGCTGTAAAAGACCTCCGTGTGTTATTATGTTATATGAATGCCTTTTACAGCGCTTTCACACATAAGCGCTCTAAAAGGCTTCTTTAGTTAAATTTTTAAAAGGCTCTTTTACAGCGCTTTTTTCAAATAAGCGCTGTAAAAGACCTCCGTGTGTTATTATGTTATATGAATGCCTTTTACAGCGCTTTCACACATAAGCGCTCTAAAAGGCTTCTTTAGTTAAATTTTTAAAAGGCTCTTTTACAGCGCTTTTTTCAAATAAGCGCTGTAAAAGACCTCCGTGTGTTATTATGTTATTTGAATGCCTTTTACAGCGCTTTTACACATAAGCGCTCTAAAATGTCTCTTTATGTTAATTTTAAGAGGCTCTTTTACAGCGCTTTTCCCAAATAAGCGCTGTAAAAGACCTCCGTGTGTTATTATGTTATATGAATGTTTTTTAAAGCCTTTTACAGCGCTTTTCCACATAAGCGCTCTAAAATGTCTCTTTATGTTAATTTTAAAAGGCTCTTTTACAGCGCTTTTTCCAAATAAGCGCTGTAAAAGGCCTTATTGTTTTTGTGTTTTGTTATGTTATGTTATTTTTTAAACAAGCTCAACATGCATGCAAAACCCACATAGTAGTAACTGGTCACCACAAAAATCCCTTCCTCTTCACCAAACTCTTCTCCTTTTATGCATCTTCTTCACAAACATCAAAGCTTACTCTTTCACAATTCAATCTCCACCTCAACACCCTTTTTATCTCTTTACATTCTCTTTCCTTCTTAAATCGAAACTTAATTGGTATTCAGGATCATTGCCATGTTGCGAAAAATGGGTTTGTGTCTGGTGTTTTTGGGGATTCCCATGATGCGTACAAGGTGTTTGAAGAAATGGGTTTGTGTCTGATGTTTTTTGGATTCCCATGATGCGTACAAGGTGTTTGAAGAAATGGGTTTGTGTCTGATGTTTTTTGGATTCCCATGATGCGTACAAGGTGTTTGAAGAAATTAGGTGTCTGATGAATATTATTTTTAAAGCTTTTTTACAGCGCTTTGTCAAATAAGCGCTGTAAAATGTCTTTTTTACTCACTTTCAAAAGAGTCGTTTACAGCGCTTTGTGTGAAAAGCGCTGTAAAAGGTATAAAACACTCATTATTTTATTTTTAAAAGGATCTTTTACAGCGCTTTTTAAGATAAGCGCTGTAAAATGTCTCTTTATTTTATTTTTGTGTTTGGTTTATTTGGGTTGGGATGACATTAAAAACATTTTTATCATTGTTTATTGGATTAAAAATATTGTTATCATTGTCTTTATCACAATACTTTAGGAGATGATGAATTATTAGAAATGAGTATTCTGAAGAATCTATATATATATATGCACTGAGCAAAAGAGAATCTCTCTATTCAGTTCAGTTCAGTTCATGTAAATTACTAATTTATATTCAGTTCAGTTCATGTAAATCAAGCTAAATATAAAACACTCATTGTTACATGAACTTGGTATAAAACACTCAAATCAAGCTAAATATAAGCAGAAAATAAATTAATCAGAAAATAAATTAATCAGAACTTAGTATAAAACACTCAATTCAGATTACATGCATATTTACAATAACACAGTTCAGATTACATGCATAGCTTATATAAAACAATTAAACATATATATACATTAAGATGCCCTTCTTCTTTTCCTGGTGACATTCACATTTGTTTGTCCATTTACAATACGAAACGATGGATTAATCCAAATTCCCTCATCATGATCATCTCTAAGATATAAACCATCATCAGTTGAATCAATTTCATGTGGTTGTTGTGATGTTGCAAATAAAAGATCATTACCAACATCTTCATCATTATTGTTATCATCACTTATTTTATTGGTCGATAGGACAACAGACCATTTATCATTAGAAGGATCAGTGACATAAAACACTTGTTGAGCTTGCGACGCTAAAATAAAAGGCTCGTCTTTGTATCCCACCCTATTAAAATCGACAAGCAAGAATCCTGACTCATCAATCCGAACGCCATTATTATTATCGACCCACTTGCAACCAAATATGGGAACACGAAACATTGTGTAGTCTAACTCCCATATGCGCTCGATAACCCCAAAATATGATAGATTTGCATATATTGGGTTTTTGTCTTTTGCACTTGAGACATGCATCGCTTCAGCTACGAGAGTGACTCCACTATTTTGCATAGTGGTCTGATCATCTTGTTCTTTGGTATAAAATGTGTAGCCGTTAATAACATAACCAGTGTAAGAAAAGACATGTAAGCTCGGACCATTTGCTAGCCACCTCAATCTATTTGAAATTGATCCGGGGTCTATATCAAATTTTGACATTATGTGATTTTTTAACCATGTTACAAAACTTCGATTGTGCTCTCGAGTTATCCAATTTTGATTCCTATTCATGTTCAAACGAGATAACTGATCAATGTGTATTGTAACATACGGTTGAACCTCATCATCATTGTGCAGAACATACAATTGTGCCTGCTCCCATTCTGTCCTTGATATAGTCAGTAGTCTCCTTCCAGTTATCCCTTCTCCTGATAGTCTTCCCGAATGACGAGACATGGGAAGCCCTATGGATTCAACATTGGACAGATATTCAGTACAAAATTCAGCAGCCTCTTCAACAATGTATCGTTCAGCAATACAACCTTCTGGTCGACTTCTACTTTTTACGTACCCTTTTAATATTTTCATATATCGTTCTATCGGATACATCCATCTCATATAAGCTGGCCCACAAAGTTGTGTCTCCTTAACCAGATGAACAGTAAGGTGAACCATTATATCAAAAAACGATGGTGGGAAATACATTTCAAGCTCACACAAAGTAACAACAATTTCCCTCTGCAATGTCGGTAATTTCTGAGGGTCGATCACTTTACTACAAATTTCCCTGAAGAAGAAACATAATCTAGTTAAGGCTAGTCGAACTTTTTCAGGTAAAATGGAACGTATACCTATTGGTAGCAAATGCTCCATTATAATATGACAATCATGGGTCTTCAAACCTTTTAACTTGAGGTCTTTCATACAAACCAAATTTTTAATGTTCGAAGAGTATCCTTCTGGAACTTTAACTTCGTGTAGAAATTTACATAAAACAATTTTTTCCTTTCTAGATAGAGTATGAGCGGCTGGAGGTAGATATGTGCGATTTCCTTTCTTTACTGGAGCCAGTTCATTTCTTATTCCCATATCGACCAAGTCCAATCTTGCATTGACGCCATCTTTAGACTTTCCTGGAACATTGAGTAACGTACCAATAACACTTTCAAATACATTTTTTTCAATATGCATCACATCGAGGAAATGTCTTACATACAATGACTTCCAATATGGCAATTCAAAGAAAATTGACTTTTTCTTCCACCCAGTTTTCACCAGCTCTCCCGCAAAAGGTTTGCCAAATTTATTGGTCAAACCTTGTACTTTTTCAAGTATTTGATATCCAGTCGGTGCTAAAGGAGCTTTACCTTCCTCTGATTTTCCATTGAATGCATTTCTCCACCCACGATACTGATGACTATAAGGTAAAAATCTACGATGTCCAAGAAACACATTCTTCTTACAATGTTTCAACCGCATCCAATTTGTACTCTCTTCACATATAGGACATGCACACTGACCTTTAATGCTATATCCTGATAAATTACCATATGCTGGAAAATCATTAATTATGCCGAACAACATAACCCTTAAATTGAAACATTCTTTCTTATACCCATCATAAACTTCCACACCTGTCTCCCACATACTTTTTAAATTTTCGATTAGAGGAGTCAAGTATACGTCGATATCATTCCCCGGTTGTTTGGGTCCAGAAATTAACAGAGACAACATCATAAACTTACGCTTCATACATAACCATGGAGGTAGGTTATATATTACCAAAATCACAGGCCACGTGCTATGTGAGATGCTTTGAAGACCATGTGGATTCATTCCATCAGTAGAAAGTGCAAGTCTTAGATTTCTTGACTCTATCCCGAATTCAGGATACTCGTGATCAATTTTTGCCCATTGTGGGGAATCTGCAGGGTGTCGAAACATTCCATCTCTAATTCTTTCATCTGCATGCCATGTCAAGTGTTTTGAATCTTCTTCACTGCGATACATGCGCCTAAATCTTGGTATTATAGGAAAATACCACACGACTTTTGCTGGAGTAGATTCTTTCTTCTTATATCGAGAGACATTGCATTTCGGACACGCCTTAAGTAGTTCATATTCGTTTCGAAATAAAATGCAATCGTTAGGACACGCATGAATCCTTTCGTAACTCATTCCAATAGAACACAAAATCCGTTTAGCCTCGTAGGTTCGACTGGGAAGTTCATTATCATCTGGCAACATATCTTTTATGAGTGTTAATAATTCCGTAAAGCTTTTATCAGACCATCCATTACTCGCTTTTAAGTTGTACAACTTTAATATCGCTGACAGTCTTGTGAATTTAGTACAACCATTATATAATTCTTTCTCTGCATCACTCAACAAACTTTCAAACATTTTAGGACAATCTCGAAGATCTTCTTCAACTGCTTTTGCAATCTCATCAACTCGGTCCGGCTCATATGTATCTGTATCGAAATCAGTTGAAGCATATGTAGAACTATTCTCAAAATTAATGTTTCCTTTTTTTTTCTCACCATGTCTTATCCAACATGTGTAGCTTTGATCAATTCCATTACATACTAGATGTCCTTCTAATTCATCTTCTCTAACACGTTTTCCAAAACAACATTTTAAACAAGGACAAACTACTCTATTTGGATCTTTTGCATTCTTCACTGCAAACTCAACAAACTCCTTCACTCCAATTTCATACTCTTTTGACAATCGATTGGCTGAAATCCATTTCCTATCCATATTATACCACCTATATAAATGCAGTAACAAAAATAATAAGCTTTCAAAACATATCAACAAGTTTCAAAAAGAAACCAATATCAACTAACAATTTCAAAACAGAACAGATCATGTGGTATGAGTTTTTGACAATTTTTGACAATTTCAAAACAGAACAGATCATGTGGTATGAGTTTTTGACAATTTTTGACAATTTCAAAACAGAACAGATCATGTGGTATGAGTTTTTGACAATTTTTGACAATTTCAAAACAGAACAGATCATGTGGTATGAGTTTTTGACAATTTTTGACAATTTCAAAACAGAACAGATCATGTGGTATGAGTTTTTGACAATTTTTGACAATTTCAAAACATAACAGATCATGTGTAAAAAATACCTTAGACAACGTAGATGGCCGCACAGTACGTAGAGGATATTAGGGTTCGCAACGTATATAATTATTTGAAAGATGTATTTTACAGCGCTTGTGAAAAAAGCGCTGTAATAGGTAGTTAAATTCAATGAAAGCGCATGTGTTTTACAGCGCTTGTGAAAAAAGCGCTGTAATAGGTAGTTAAATTCAATGAAAGCGCATGTGTTTTACAACGCTTGTGAAAAAAGCGCTGTAACTGATACGTGAAAGCGCTTCCTTTTACAGCGCTTTTTTGACAAGCGTTGTAAAAGCCTTATAACGTGATGCGCAAACGCTATATGACCTACTACATCGCTTGTTTTACAGCGCTTGGCATCAAAAGCGCTGTAAAAGGTTCCGTTATTTTTAAAATATAATTACAACAGCGCTTGTGTTTAGCAAGCGCTGTAAAATGGGCGCTGTTAAATGTCATTTTTGGCGTAGTGAGATGTTCTTACAAACGGGACAATGACTTAAGTTCATAAGAGAAATATTCAATTGAAATTAAAGTAAATATTTATTGTAGATGAGATATTGGACTTGTTTTCTTAAGAATTTTTTTAAAAATAACTTTTATACTATTTTATTTTTTTTGTTATAACATTTTTTAAAAAGAATTTTTAAAATAAAGCTTCAAATGAAAAATTTGTTCAAATAGTTTATCTTAAAATATAATTTTAATTATTTCATCTATTTGCTATAATTTTTTTTAGATAATAAAATTTAAAAAAAAGAAGTGTTTAGAGCAAGAGCAAAATAAATTTTATAATATTTCTACTGTATGACCAAAACAAAGCATAAATACAAACTAAACTACTCAAATAAGAAGTAAAATAATTGGCCACAAGTGATATCAATGCACTCTAAGAGTTGAGAGCACCATTGGTTATACCCATAACAAAAAAAATTTAAATGTAATTTGATCCACCTCCATGCTAAATGTTTGACTTGGTCAATTATAAGATTTGCATTTAAAACATACGAACGAAAAATCGTCTCATCTCTTGATTTCTAAATTCTCCACATTATCGCAAACCAATCTAAATTAATTATTTAATGCGTTACACGATCGTATTAAAAAAGATCTTCAAATCGGTTAGCTTGATTGATTGCATTCTTATAAAATACACCAAATAGTCCAAACCAATTCAAAACATCAATGACACAGAAAGAGCAAATGACCGACTGTTTCAACTTCCACACAACCTGTTACACATTGTTGATCTTCCAAAAAAATGATTCATCGACGGAACAAGTTATCCTTTGTAGGCAACCTATCTTGAAACAACCTCTACACAAATAATGATACTTTTGCTTGGATAAAAGGACACCACACTAGGTCTTGAAATGGAGGTGTATTGATACCAGCGACAAACTCCTCCTGTAGTACATAATATGCCTCATTTGCCGAATATGATCCTCTTAGGATATTAATCCACGATCACTTATTAGATACATTAACTTGCAAATGAATGGTAGACAATAAAATCCTACATTGCTCCACTAATTCCGCGTCTCACGCAAACAACTGCCTCTGCCATATCCACCCTTGAATACCCTCCTGTAGCAACATCTCTAACATAGCCTCTACATTTTCCTCTTATTGCAAAGACAAATGAAATAACCTACTAAATTTCTCACGCAAGACCCCACCAACCAACCATGGATCCTTCCCAATAATTTTGAACAATTTTTTTATCAAACCATTCCTCGTCAATACCAATTATTCCCGCACAAATATCCTTCCACCACGCAGACTCCCTCGAACTGCCCCCCTAAATTCCCCAACTTCTACTCTATATTTATTGATCAACACCTTAACCCAAAGGCCTTGTAACTCTGTTTTTAACCTCCAACGCCATTTACCCAATAGAGCTTTATTAAAAACTTTCAAATCGCGAAGTCCTAATCCACCCTTCTCTAAAGGAAAACACACCTTCTCCCAACTGACTCAATGAACCTTACTCACTTCCTCATTCTCACTCCAAAGAAATGATTCAAAAATAGATTCAAGTTGATAAATGATGCATGAAGGAGTCTTGAAAAAGGAAAGAAAATAAACAGGTGATGCAGATAAGACAACTTTGAGGAGTACTAAATGGCCACCCAACGATAAAATTTTAGAGTTCCACCCAGTCAACCTATTTCAGATCTTCTCAATAACAGGTTTTCAAAACACCTTACGTCAGGGATTATCATCAATAGGCAACCCCAAATAATTGAATGGGACACATCTCATCTTACAATTAAGCATCTTTACCGCAGTTTGAAGCCATGAACTGTTAACATTAACACATGTCGACATACTTTTATGAAAATTAACCTTTAGGCCGAATTAAAGCTCAAATCACAATAAATTAGCTTTGATTGCTCTAATATTATCCCAACATTTCTCTCCCATGAACAGCGTATCATCTGCAAATTGTAAAAGAGAGACACGAAACTCATTTGAGCCCACCTCAAAACCTTTGAATTGATTGGCTTCCACAGAAGCACTAAAAAGAGCATTTAGGCCCTCAACAGCTACTAAAAAACAAGAACGGAGAAAATGGGTCACCTTGTCTCAACCCCCTCCGCATAGCAAACTCTTCTATAGGACTCTCATTCACTAGCACATAAACTGATGCTGAACCAACACATTCCAAAATCCATTTACACCATTTCTCTGAAAAACCCATCTTTGCCATCATAAGCTCTAGGTAATCCCACTCAACTAAGTCATATGCCTTCTTGAAGTCCAATTTGATCAAAATTAACTATTTTTTCTTATTTTTCGCCTCATCGACCACTTAATTTGCAATTAAGATCCCATCGAAAATTTGTCTGCCTTTAACAAACACTTATTGAGATTTAGCTATTACAAAACCAATCACCTAACTCAGTCAATTCGCCAACCCTTTTGACAAAACTTTACACATACATCCCACTGATGAAATGAGTCTAAAATCATATAAGACTTGCATATTATATTTTTTGGGAAATAAAACTATAAAGGAGCAATTTGATCCTTTTACGAACCTCCATTCACAACAAAATCTCGTAGAAATCTCATAAAGTCACCTTTTATGTTCTTCCAAAACACTTTCATAAACCGAAATGTACCCCATCTAGACCTGGACTTTTGTAGGTGTCACAATCTCACACCGCCTGTTTGACTTCCTCTTCACTAAATCAAACTAATAATGTTCTAGCTTGCATTAGCAAGAGAGAATGAAACTACAAGTTATCAAAACCCATGTGGGTGGTTCTGGTGGATTTAAAATTATTAAACACTATACTTCTCAATGCCTCCACCCTTTAGACACGCACACCCCCCACCTCAATACTGAGAATCGAATTACTACGCCTCCTATTGGATACCATACCAAAAAAAAATTGTGTTTGCATCTCTTTCTCTCAACCATTTCACTCGTGAACGTTGCCACTGAATACTACAATTCAACTAAGACCAAGAACAAATATTGGCTGATAATTATCTACGCTCTTCAATCTCCACGTCTGATAGAACACATGATTCTGCTTTAATATCTAACTTATTTGACTCCTCTTAGCCACCTTTATCTTGTCAAATAGGTTGTTGCAATGTTCCTTATGCCAATTCCTCAAGCGATTTTTGATATTTTTCAGCTTCTACTTTAGTACAAAGCTCCCCCTACCAAACACTGTATAATTATCCCATACCTCCTTAACAAAATCCATAAACCATCAAATTCCACCCAACACGTTAACATACGAAAAGGTCTTGGTCCCAAATCATGCCAATCAACACACAAGAATAATGGACAGTAATATGATAAACATCTATCCAACGTCCACGACTAGCAATTGAGCCATTGACGACCCCGCCTCTTTGATAAAAGAAATCATTCTAATTTGCTCATGATCAATCCATCCAAACCACACCAAGTAAACGATCTACCATTTAAAGGCAAATCAATAAATTTTGATTCTACAATAAAATTATTAAAGCATAAAATGTCTTCCATTTGGATATACTCACTTCTCCCATTTGTTTCACTTTCCTTCCTAATTGCATTAAAATCTCCACAGTCACAACAACAACAATCTGCATCGCTCTCAATCTTCTCGACTATCATATTCCAGATATCTCGCTTCTCAATCTTGTCACAAGGTGCATAAACATTTACCACACAAATTTTTTCTCAAATATCCTTCCACTCCTCCTCCATAACTAATGCTTCAATTAATATGGAAGAACTCCACATATCGACCCGCGAGCTATCCCACAAAATTAGAATACCTCCAGATCTACCTACTGAGGGTTTGAATGAAAATCCAAACCCTTTTGATCCCCACACATTTTCACACATCATTTCTTCAACTTCATTTCTTGAACACACACTATATCAGGCTTTTTTATTTTTTATTAATCCCTGCAAATCTTTTTTCTTCGCAACCCCTCTCATGCCTCTAATATTATAACATAATATCTTCATTGTCAACTATAATTTTTTTCTCCTCTTGTGGAATTAATCTGATCTCTTTTTCGAAACTTAATACTTTTCTCCCCACCTTTATCACATCATTATTAATCATTATTAAGTAAAGCCAAAAGCCTCCAATCTACTCGAGATAAAGAATCAACCAAACTAGTTGAAGAATAAACACTTACTTGATTTAATGAAGCGGACAAATTTGCTTGTCTCCTATCTTCTTTTGTTGAGTCTCTAACAATATTTTAATTGTTAATATACATGCTGAACTAATATAATCTATTAAATATATATAAATATTGATAAAGTTAAGTTTTTGCTTCTAGTTTAAAGTTTTGAGAATTTTTTAATTGATGTTCTTCATTTTTTAAATAATTTATTATATTAATTTGACTTTACAAAACTATACATTTAAAATATGACTTGCTAATTCACTTAATCTTTATTTTACATGAGTTATATTTATCAATATATAGTTTTTTTAGGCAATAATCAATAGTTTATCAATAGTTTTTTAATTTTTTTTTGAGGAAATAATCAATAATTTTCAGCAATTGCACATTGGAGAGCATAAAAATTGAAGGCCATTAATCAACATTCATATTATTTTCATTTTTTTTCTCCCTTTGAAGCTTCCATTAGTCATTTTTTACTTGTTATAATACTAATTACTCTTTTTTTTTTCTTCCAGATATTGGATCATCCTTATAATTAGCTTGCTGCACAAAGAAGGTTCTTAGCCTCCTTCGATCTTTTTATTACTGGGTACTAATGTTATTTACGCACATCCTATTTTTATATCATTCGTCCACACTTTTCTTTTTTTAATTCACAATTCACACTATGTTAATCAGCCAATTTATGTTGTTTAATAAACCACTAAAAAAATATCACAGGCGCACTATTTTTAATAACATTGAATTTTATAATAATAAAAAATAAAAATAAATATAATGTTTTATTAAAATTTGCTAAAAATAATAAGGTTTACCATTGGACCATAACAATATTAAATTACCCATAATAATAATATTTGGCAACACTGGATCTGGTGCCAATGCTACAACAAGAGTTAATTGGTTAAAAGGTGTCATTTCCAAAGATGAAGTTGTTTGATTCACTATTGAACCATGACTTAATGCTAGCATTTGGTTGCCTTTCACTAGCGTGCCATACAATATAAGATAATAGGCTTTATGATATTTTCTTTGTTTCATTTCAACTACGACAATACTTTGTATTTTGATTATAACCATAATTGTTATAAATAATATTGTATAACAATCAAATCCTTAATTATCAAAGAAAAAAACAATCTACAATTAATATTATTTTTATATAGACTAGAACTTGCATCCATGCTATGCACAAAAATTACGTAGTGAATTAATACAAAGTAAAGTTACATGTATAACATAAGAATGCTCCAAAAATTTTATTAAAAATATTAAAATTTAATATATACTAGACGTGCAAATGTTTGTGCGAAAAATAAAATTGTCATACAAATCTATAAAAAAAAAAATAACGTAGTAATATAAATTTAAATCCATTCTTCACATAATATTTATTTTTCAATAGATAATTAAATTAATAGATTTAAAAATATTAATATATTAAATTTTTTTATCAAGTACAAAATGTTTTTGATAGCTTGTTTATTAAGTAAAAATTTAATTTTTTTAAAGCTTAATTAAAATAATTGCTTTTGATGGTCTTATCCAGCCATCTCTATATCTATACAAATGAAATGAATATGAGAGCACTTCTTTTATAGTGATATTTTTGTAAACAAAATTGTTTGACATGTTCATGTGTATAAAAGTTGATATTGATATTGTAATTATAACTTCAGAACCATTTAAATATATATTGGTTGATCTAGAAAGATGGCAGTACTTTATTCTTCGTCATAATTTTATTTTGTCCACAAAGAATTTCACTTTATTATGTGGTAGATTGAAATTCTCAAGACTTTAATACAAAATAAAGTTTATTATTAATTATTATACACTACTATATATATATATATATATATATATATATATATATATTCATAATATTTTATATCAGCATAAGAGTTTCGCTAGTGTCTGATAAAAAATAACAAAACACAGAGGCACATTTTAAAAAAAATAAAGAATTGAAAATAAAGTCACAAAAATTAAAAAGTTATTATATCCTTGATTTTGAAGAGAATTAATAAATGAAAACTACTCTCTACTTACCCCACCATAAATGACAACCCCGCTATAATATCATAATAAGAATATGTGGAAAAAAAACTACCATCTCTCATTGGTGGTCGAAAAAGTTAAAGGTGGATCTAAAGAATGGAGAAAATGGAACCACGAGAGTTTTTAACGAGAAATCAAAAAATGGTATATTTGTTTTATGTTTTAGAAGATGAGGTTTAACCGCTTAATAGTTTATCATTTTGTCTAATAAAATATAATTTTTTAAATTTTATTTATATAATTTATTTTAAATATTATTTGAAAAATAATTAAAAAATTAAGTATTTAATTTAGAATTTTATTGCAGTTTATTAAGTGACCAATTAAATAAGTTCAACGTTATTTTGGAAATTTTTTGTGAACTTAGTGAAAAACTATTTTAATATTTTGCTACTAATCAAATAAACGATAAAATTACATAGGATTTTGTTGCGGATTATTCTTGTAGAAAATATCTACATGTAAATTCACAAGAAAAAGAAAATTTTCTTAAATATTTATGTGCAAACTTTAGATCCACTAGAAATATGTTTTATTGAAGTAAATCTACTGAAAATTTTTAAACAAAGTCAGAAAATTTCCGAAGCTGAATCTATCATAAATGACATACTTTTAGAAGTGGTCATTGTGAAAAAACTATTATATCATGACATAACATGAAAATAACCTCCATGGTGCTATATATATATATATATATATACTTGTTTACATCTTTACCACTTAGCAACTATCAAAATATATCAAATTCATTAACAGATTTATCAATCATTTTAAAGTAAGCCTATGTTAAAATCTTGCAGGATGAGATCTTTGAACACATCATGTTTTGCTAGCTCGTCACGATGTTTTACAACAAATTATTGTGTCATATGTTTCCATCTTACTCATAGTGGTCAACACTGGTGGCTATAAAAAGGTGTTTGCATCTCGTCGCCTGTTGAAGTGGATCACCAAGGTTATCCTATATAGTTTTTTACTAATGATCGTATCTTGTTGTCTGAGCTCCAAAAAGTCTAGGTCGACCCAACACCATTATGGCCAAGGATGGTAGTGGCCAATATAAAACGATTACAACCACTATTAACTTGTACCTTGAGAATCATCAAGGAAAATATAATATAATATATATTACTACGCCTCCTATTGGATACCATACCAAAAAAAAATATTGTGTTTGCATCTCTTTCTCTCAACCATTTCACCCGCGAACATTGCCACTGAATACTACAATTCAACCGAGACCAATAACAAATATTGGCTGACAATTGTCTACGCTTTTCAATCTTCACGTCCGATAGAACATGATTATGCTTTAATATCTAACTTATTTAACTCCTCTTAGCCACCTTTATCTTGTCAAATAGGTTGTTGCAATGTTCCTTATGCCAACTCCTCAAGCGATTTTTGATATTTTTCAGCTTCTGCTTTAGTACAAAGCTCCCATAACAAACACCGTATAATTATCCCATACCTCCTTAACAAAATCCTTAAACCATCAAATTTCACCCAACACTTTAACATACGAAAAGGTCTTGGTCCCTAATTATGCCAATCATCACACAAGAATAATGGACAATAATATGATAAGCCTTTATCCAACGCCCACTTCGAGCAATTGAGCCATTGACGACGCCACCTTTTTGATAAAAGAAATCGATCTAATCTGCTCATGATCGATCCATCCAAACGGCACCAAGTAAATGCTCTACCAATAAAAGGCAAATCAATAAATTCTGATTCTACAATAAAATTATTAAAGCACAAAATGTCTTCCATTTGGATATACTCACTTCTCCCATTCCTTTCAGTTTCCTTCTTAATTGCATTCAAATCTCCACAGTCACAACAACAACAATCTACATCGCTCTCAATCTTCTCAGCTATCATATTCCACATATCTTGCTTCTCAATCCTGTCACAAGGTGCATAAACATTTACCACACAAATTTTTTCTCCAGTATTCTTCCACTCCACCTCCATAACTAATGCTTGAATTAATATGGAAGAACTCCATATATCGACCCGCAAGCTATCCCACAAAGTTAGAATGCCTCTGGATCTACCCACTAAGGGTTTGAACAAAAATCCAAATCCTTTTGATTCCCACACAATTTCACACATCATTTCTTCAACTTTGTTTCTTGAACACACACTATATTAAGTTTTTTATTTTTTTATTAAACCTTGCAAATTATTTTTCTTCGCAACCCCTCTCATGCCTCTAATATTATAACATAATATCTTCATTGTCAACTATAATGTTTTCCTCTTATTGTGGAATTAACTTGACCTCTTTTTCAAAACTTAATACTTTTTTACTCACCTTTGTCACATCATTATTAAGTAAAGTCAAATGCTTCCAATCTGCTCGAGACGAAGAATCAACCAAACTAGTCGAAGAATAAACACTTACTTGATTTAATGAAGCGAACAAAGTTACTTGTCTCCTATTCTTTTTCTGTTGAGCCTCTAACAATAGTTTAATTGTTAATATATATGTAGTACTAATATAATATATTATATTTTATATAAGATTCAAATTCCAATTTGTTTTCTTTTTACTTTTTTACCTTAGATACTTTATATTATGGTTAATTAATAAGAATAAATATTTAGAATATAATACTTTTAAATTAGTTTGACACACTCACACATTAAATATATACAAATATTGATAAAGTTAAGTTTTTGCTTATAGTTTAAAGTTTTGATAATTTTTTAATTGATGTTCTTCATATTTTAAATAATTTATTATATTAATTTAACTGTACAAAACTATACATTTAAAATATAACTTGTTAATTTACTTAATCTTTATTTTACATGAGTTATATTTATCAATATATATATATATAT
>NC_021165.2:50136025-50144432 GCF_000331145.2 Cicer arietinum
TATATATATATATATATATATATATTAGGCAATAATCAATAGTTTTTTTTTAGGAAATAATCAATAATTTTCAGCAATTGCACATTGGAGAACATGAAAACTGAAGGCCATTAATCAAAATTCATATTATTTTCATTTTTTTCTCCCTTTTAAGCTTCCATTACTCATTTTTTACTTGCTGTTATAATACTAATTACTCTTTTCTTTTTTTTTTTTTTGTAGATATTTAATCATCCTTATAATTAACTTGCTGCACCATGAAGATTCTTAGCCTCATTCGATCTTTTATTACTTCGTACTAATGTTATTTACATACATCCTATTTTTATATCATTCTTTCGCACTTTCCTTTTTTTAATTCACGATTCACACAATGTTAATCAGGCAATTTATGTTGTTTAATAAACCACTAAAAAAATATCAAAGGTGCACTCTTGAATAAAAATAAATATAGTGTTTTATTAAAATTTACTAAAAATAATAAAGTTTACCATTGCACCATAACAATATTAAATTACCCATATTTATTGAGATGTGTCTCTAATATTGTAAAATAACTCTCTTATGTACACTTTTGTCTTCTTGAATGGAACACCTCTCATCAACTTATTAGTGATCGATGAAATTTGGATTTAAAGGTAAAAACTATGAAAAGTTAGAAGGCCAAAACATGCATCAGGACTTGATCTATGGTTTAATTAATTTATTAACTATTATTATATATTGTCTTGGCTTCATGTATAATGTTATTATATGGAAAATTATTTTGATTTTCATTAACAATTATTTTGATGATTTTATTCAACGAGATGGATATATGATAGAGAAAATCAATGAAACAAATACTGAAAACTCTTACTTCGCTTAATTTGGTAACACCGGACTCGGTGCCAATGCTACAACAAGAATTAATTGGTTAAAATATGTCATTTCCAAAGATAAAGCTGTTAGATTCACTGTTGAACCATGACTTAATGCTAGCACTTGGTTGCATTTCACTGGCGTGCCATACAATATAAGATTATAGGCTTATGATTTTTTATTTTTTATTTTTTCATTTCAACTACAATACTTTGTATTTTAATTATAACCATAATTGTTATAAATAATTTTTGATAACAATTGAATCCTTAATTATCAAAGAAAAAAACAATCTACAATTAATATTATTTCTATATAGACTAGAACTTGCATCCATGCTATGCACAAAAATTACACAGTGAATTAATACGAAGTAAACTTACATATATAACATAAGAATGCTCTAAAGTTTCTATTAAAAATATTAAACTTTAATATATATACTAGACGTGCACCTGTATGTGTGAAAAATAAATTGTCATACAAATCTATAAAAAAAAAAAATAAAGTAGTAATATAAGTTTAAATCTATTTTTCTAGATTTAAGAATGATTGCTATTAATGATAGAAATTCAACGAGACAAAGTCAATATGTTTGGGGTTACAACAATATTATTCTAACTCGTTTGTATATTCATATAGCAGGTTAAAAATTTTGCGAGTCTCGTGTTGAAAATTGTCTACCTTTGAATGAAGTAAATAAATAACTTGCATTAATAAGAATTATGATTAATCAAATAAAACAAAATAGTTCAGAGAGGGTTAGGACATATGAGCTCAACATAATAGAGTTAAAAAATGTCCTACAAAAATTACTTATAAAATATAAATTCTATGATGCTCAATGTCTACTAGATATAAAGATATATAATTCAGAGCTTTATTCTATTTTCTCTCTTGCTCTCTACAAATTCAACTCATCTTCATTTTGTCTTCCTTAACTATCCATCATACAAAACTCCAAACACTGCCACGCTTTTTACACAAACCTCAAAATGCGGGAAGATGGCCGAAACATGTCGCAGTGTTGCATAATGGATTGTTAATGTTGATGAAGAAGAGATGAAACGAGATTGGGTCGGTGGTAGGAATGTGATGAAAGGGAAGATAGAGAACAATTATTAAAGTTTTCTTATGGTAACTAATAAGTCATCATTAAAAAAATATTATCATATCTTCGTCATAATTTCAACTAAGTCTTATTTTGACACTTACGCATGCCATGTCTTCGGTCTTAAAAAGTCAAAACAAGTGACATTTAAGCTTACAAGTGACATTTAAGCTTACAATAAATTGACTCTAAAGGAATATCATTCTCAATTTTCAATGCAACTTTAATTTTTTTTTTCTATATTACCCTTCAATAATTACTATGTGCACAATTTACAAAATATTACTGTACTTTACATTGATAATAGTGAAAAACTAAGCAATAGTTAAAATGATTAATTTAGTAAAATGAGTCATCTTTTTCTTTTAATTATTACAGTTCTTAATATATGTACAAAAATCTTAAACGACATTCATTGTAAGATGGATGAAGTAATAAGTACAATACAAAGTCTTCCTAATAATAGAAAAAGTGAACTAAGTGTCTACAATGTATACCGACCACTCTTTTCTAAGAATTGGGTGCATGATATGTGATATTGGATACTGGGCAATATTTGAACCTAATTGGTTAAGAGAAACTTTAGTATAGAGTCAGCCTAATTGGTTAGAGAAATTTGCATTTGTAATTTTTGTTATTGTTTTTCAGACAAGACTCGATTTAATTCGCCTTTTTTCTTTAACATTTTTTTTCCGTCAAAGATAATCTAATTTTCATACAAGACATCTAATTTACTTGTTATTGTTTGGACTATGTATTATATGTTATTTTATAGAGACTAAGTTTAATAGGTAGATATTTTACAAACTCAAAACACATTTAAATTTTTAAAAAATAACTAACAAATCTTTATTTTATTTTGTTTTCTCTCTTTTTAGAAGTCACATTTATTCATCAAACCAAACTTGTTTTTTTTTAATCAAACCAACATATAATCTAGAAAACTAAATATAATATTATTTTAAAGCAAAGACAAAATTTTATAGCACTTAGCTCCTGCAACAATATACCCCTTGAATTTCCTAGCTAGCCAACAAGTACCATAGTAATGACTTACTCACCAAGAGTTCCTTATCAAACTACCACTTTGAGCACTCTCTTTGATCAATGAAACCAAAGAATCATTTTACCATAATGATTAAAACCAACAATCAAAACTACAAAATAGAACATGTCTCATATAATACAAACTATCTCATTGGTTTTGTCCATTTGCTTCTATTGATCGATATGCAAAAGTTATCACATGATGAAGTAAAAAAATTAACAATGTATATATTAATTTCTACTTCAATTGTACAAAAACCCATAAGATGTTCTTATAAACCGGACAAAGACTTAAATTGATAAGAGTGAAATATTCCATTCAAATTAAAGTAAGTGTCTCCAATGTATACTGACCACTCTTTTCCAAGAATTGGGTGCATGATATGTGATATTGGATACTGGGCAATATTTGAACCTGTAAATTACGACCAAAAAAACACATTTTATTAAAAGAAATTTTAGTATAGACTCAGCTTAATTGGTTAGAGAAATTTGCATTTGTAATTTTTGTTATTGTTTTTCAGACAAGACTCAATTTAATTCGCCTTTTTTCTTTAAGATTTTTTGTCGTCAAAGATAATCTAATTTTCATACAAGACTCAGCCTAATTCACTTGTTATTGTTTGGACTATGTATTATATGTTATTTTATAGAGACTAAGTTTAATAGGTAGATATTTTACAAGCTCAAAACACATTTAAATCTTTTAAAAAATAACAAACAAATCTTTATCTTATTTTGTTTTCTCTCTTTTTAGAAGTCACATTTATTCATCAAACCAACTTGTATTTTTTTCTAATCAAACCAACATATAAACTAGAAAACTAAATAAAACATTATTTAACGCAGAGACAAAATTTTATAGTACTTAGCTCCTGCCACAATATACCCCTTTAATTTCCTAGCTAGCCAACAAGTACGATAGTAATGACTTACTCACCAAGAGTTCCTTATCAAACTACCACTTTGAGCACTCTCTTTGATCAATGAAACCAAGGAATCATTTTACCATAATGATTAAAACCAACAATCAAAACCAAAAAATAGAACATGTCTCATATAATACAAATTATCTCATTGGTTTTGTCTATTTGCTTCTATTGATCGATATGCAAAAGTTATCACATGATGAAGTCAACAAATTAACAATGAATATATTAATTTCTACTTCAATTGTACAAAAACCCATAAGATGTTCTTACAAACCGGACAAAAATTTAAATTGATAAGAGTGAAATATTCAATTCAAATTAAAGTAAGATTCTCCAATGTATACTGACCACTCTTTTCTAAGAATTGGGTGCATGATATGTGATATTGGATACTGGGTAATATTTGAACCTGTAAATTACGACAAAAAAAAATACATTTCATTAAAAGAAATTTTAGTATAGACTCAGCCTAATTGGTTAGAGAAATTTGCATTTGAAATTTTTGTTATTATCTTTCATACAAGACTCAATTTAATTCGCCTTTTTTCTTTAAGATTTTATTCCATCAAAGATAATCTAACTTTCATACAAGATTCACCCTAATTCACTTGTTATTGTTTGGACTATGTATTATATGTTATTTTATAGAGACTAAGTTTAATAGGTAGATATTTTACAGGCTCAAAACACATATCAATCTTTTAAAAAATAACTAACAAATCTTTATCTTATTTTGTTTTCTCTCTTTTTAGAAGTCACATTTATTCATCAAACCAACTTGTTTTTTTTTTAATCAAACCAACATATAAACTAGAAAACTAAATATAACATTATTTTAAAGCAGAGACTAAATTTTATAGTACTTAGCTCCTGCCACAATATACCCCTTGAATTTCCTAGCTAGCCAACAAGTACGATAGTAATGACTTACTCACCAAGAATTCCTTATCAAACTACCACTTTGAGCACTCTCTTTGATCAATGAAACCAATGAATCATTTTACCATAATGATTAAAATCAACAATCAAAACCACAAAATAGAACATGTCTCATATAATACAAACTATCTCATTGGTTTTGTCCATTTGCTTCTATTGATCGATATGCAAAAGTTATCACATGATGAAGTCAAAAAATTAACAATGTATATATTAATTTCTACTTCAATTGTACAAAAATCCATAAGATGTTCTTACCAACCGGACAAAAACTTAAACTGATAAGAGTTAAATATTCAATTCAAATTAAAGTAAGTGTCTCCAATGTATACCGACCACTCTTTTTTAAGAATTTGATGTGTGATATGTGATATAGGATACTAGGCAATATTTGAACCTATAAATTACGACCCAAAAAATACATTTCATTAAAAGAAATTTTAGTATAGATTCAGCCTAATTGGTTAGAGAAATTTGCATTTGTAATTTTTGATATTGTTTTTCAGACAAGACTAAATTTAATTCGCCTTTTTTCTTTAAGATTTTTTTCCGTCAAAGATAATCTAATTTTCATACAAGACTCAGCCTAATTCACTTGTTATTGTTTGGACTATGTATTATATGTTATTTTATAGAGACTAAGTTTAATAGTTAGATATTTTATAGGCTCAAAACACATTTAAATCTTTTAAAAAATAACTAACAAATCTTTATCTTATTTTGTTTTCTCTCTTTTTAGAAGTCACATTTATTCATCAAACCAACTTGTTTTCTTTCAATCAAACCAACATATAAAGTAGAAAACAAAAAATAACGATATTTTAAAGCAAAGATAAAATTATACAGTACTTAGCTCCTGCCACAATATGCCCCTTGAATTTCCTAGCTAGCCAACAAGTACGATAGGAATGACTTACTCACCAAAAGTTCTTTATAAAACTACCACTTTCAGCACTCTCTTTGATCAATGAAACCAATGAATCATTTTACCATAATGATTAAAACCAACAATCAAAACCACAAAACAGAACATGTCTCATATAATACAAACTATCTCATTAGTTTTGTCCATTTGCTTCTATTGATCGATATGCAAAAGTGATCACATGATGAAGTCAAAAAATTAACAATGTATATATTAATTTCTACTTCAATTGTACAAAAACCCATAAGATGTTTTTACAAACCGGACAAAGACTTAAATTGATAAGAGTGAAACATTCAATTCAAATTAAAGTAAGTGTCTCCAATGTATACAAACCACTCTTTTCCAAGAAATAGGTGCATGATATGTGAAATTGGATATTGTTCAATATATGAACCTTTAAATTACGACCAAAAAAATACATTTCATTAAAAGAAATTTTAGTATAGACTCAGCCTAATGGGTTAGAGATATTTGCATTTTTAATTTTTGTTATTGTTTTTCAGACAAGACTAAATTTAATTCGCCTTTTTTCTTTAAGATTTTTTTTCTGTCAAAGATTATCTAAGTTTCATACAAGACTCAACGTAATTCACTTGTTATCGTTTGGCCTATGTATTATATATTATTTTATAGTGACTAAGTTTAATAGGTAGATTTTTTATAGGCTCAAAACACATTTAAATCTTTTAAAAAAAAACTAACAAATCTTTATCTTATTTATTTTTCTCTCTCTTTAGAAGTCACATTTATTCATCAAATCAACTTTTTTTTTTTTGAACCAAACCAACATATAAACTAGATAACTAGAGATAACATTATTTTAAAGCAAATACAAAATTTTATAGTACTTAGCTCCTGCCACAATATACCACTTGAATTTTTTAGCTAGCCAACAAGTACGATAGTAATGACTTACTCACCGAGAGTTCCTTATCAAACTACCACTTTGAGCATTCTCTTTGATCAATGAAACCAATGAATCATTTTACCATAATGATTAAAACCAACAATCCAAATCACAAAATAGAACATGTCTCATTTAATGCAAACTATCTCATTAGTTTTGTCCATTTGTTTCAATTGATCAATATGCAAAAGTTATCACATGATGAAGTAAAAAATTTAACAATGTATATATTAATTTCTACTTCAATTGTACAAAAACCCATAAGATGTTCTTACAAACCGGACAAAGACTTAAATTAATAAGAGTGAAATATTCAATTCAAATTAAAGTAGGTGTCTCCAATGTATACCGACCACTCTTTTCTAAGAATTGGGTGCATGATATGTGATATTGGATACTGGACAATATTTGAACCTGTAAATTACGACCAAAAAAACACATATCATTAAAAGAAATTTTAGTATAGACTCAGCCTAATTGGTTAGAGAAATTGGCATTAGTAATTTTTGCTATTGTTTTTCAGACAAGACTCAATTTAATTCGCTTTTTTCTTTAAGATTTTTTTCCGTCAAAGATAATCTAATTTTTATATAAGACTCAACGTAATTCACTTGTTATTGTTTGGACTATGTAGTATATGTTATTTTATAGAGACTAAGTTTAATAGGTAGATATTTTACAGGCCCAAAACACATTTAAATCTTTTAAAATATAACTAACAAATCTTTATCTTATTTAAATTTCTCTCTCATTAGAAGTCAGATTTATTCATCAAACCAACTTGTTTTTTTTTAATCAAACCAACTTTGTTTTTTTTAATCAAACCAACATATAAACTAGAAAACCAAATCTATTATATATATTTAAAACAGACTCCCGATGTCACATCATCATATTTTGCCACATCATCGTATTTTGCCACTTCAACATATTTCATCCACATCAGCCAAAAAGCTGATGTGTACCTCATGAGAGTACCCCTTCTCTTTCAACAACTTCTCATCTTCCTTCCACAATTTCTTTAATATCTTCAAAATCTATTTGATAATATTATTTTATAATAAATTTATAAATTATAAAATTATTTTACAATTTGATAATAATTTATAATTTATATTATTATCAAATTATTTTATAAAATATTTTAAAATAAATTTATAAATTATTTTATAGTATTATTAGTCATTTACCTGTTATAATTGCTTATAAAACTTATAAAATTATTTTACAATTATTTATAATGATTTTATAATTTATAAATTATTCACTTTGTTGGGAAAAACCAGAGATAATTAGCGATAATTATCTCAATAATGCGGAATATTTTTTCCCCCACCTGTGCAGATAAATGGCCAAACAGAAAATACAATTCCAAGAGCAATAATAATTGGCAGAAAATTAAATATGAGACAAACACAATTTTAACGTGGAAAACTTCTCTCAATTTCTTTAATATCAAATTCTCTTTCAACAACTTCTCATCTTCCTTCCACAATTTCTTTAATATCTCCAAAATCTATTTGATAATATTATTTTATAATAAATTTATAAATTATAAAATTATTGTACAATTATTTATAATAAATTTATAAATTATTTTACAATTTGATAATAATTTATAATTTATATTATTATCAAATTATTTTATAAGTTATTTTATAATAAATTTATAAATTATTTTA
>NC_021165.2:50145492-50146016 GCF_000331145.2 Cicer arietinum
ATGATTGTGATAAACATGATTTTCCCTCATTTTAATTTTCTTATAATCATATTATTATTATAAATCAATAAAGTATTATTATAAGATAATTATATTTGTAATACATAAAATATTACTTATAAAACTTATGAAATTATTTTACAATTATTTATAATAAATTTATAATTTATAAATTATTTTACAATTTGATAATAATTTATAATTTATATTATTATCAAATTATTTTATAATAAATTTATAAATTATTTTATAATATTATTAGTCTTTTAACAATGGTAATAATTTATATTATTAGTCATTAAATTCAATTGAAAAAAACCACATAATCACTCCTAATCGACATAAATACTATTTATGAGGAGTAATGATTTTATACGTTAAAAATTCAATTACTCATTAATGTCAATCCATTTATAGTTACTTTTAATTTATGTCAATCTTTTTTTTTAGTAATATTTTATAAAATAAAAATATATATTCTATTTGACAGAAAATACACAAATTATCATTATATGTTCTACAAT
>NC_021165.2:50146515-50157428 GCF_000331145.2 Cicer arietinum
ACAAATAAATTTAGCTATGCTACAATATAATTCAACATTAATATTTTTTACATCTTATTTTTGGGTTTGTATTTTACATTTTATTTCATCAAATAACAACAAGTACTATTATATGTTGAAAAATAAATTAATAATTAAAGTACAATGAGTCAAACAATTATCCTATATAATAAGTTATCATACGAATTTTATAAAATATTTAAAAAATTAAATTAGATGATTGTGATAAACATGATTTTCCTTCATTTTAATTTTCCTAATCATATTCAATTATTACAAATCAATAAAGTAATATTATAAGATAACTATATTTATAATACATAAAATAATACTTATAAAACTTATAAAATTAATTAATTAATATCCGCGCAGCGCGCGAGCCATAATCTAGTATAACATTATTTTATAGCAAAGACAAAATTTTGTAGTACTTAGCTCCTGCCACAATATACCCCTTGAATTTCTTAGCTAGCCAACAAGTACGATAGTAATGACTTACTCACCAAGAGTTCCTTATCAAACTACCACTTTGATCACTCTCTTCGTTCAATGAAGCCAATGAATCATTTTACCATAATGAATAAAACCAACAATCAAAATCACAAAATTGAACATGTCTCATTTAATACAAACTATCTCATTGGTTTTGTCCATTTGCTTCTATTGATCGATATGCAAAAGTTATCACATGATGAAGTCAAAAAATTAACAATGTATATATTAATTTCTACTTCAATTGTATGAAAACCCATAAGATATTCTTAAAAACCGGACAAAAACTTAAATTGATAAGAGTGAAATATTCAATTCAAATTAAAGTAAGTGTCTCCAATGTATACCGACCACTCTATTCCAAGAATTAGGTCCATGATATGTTATATTGGATACTGGGCAATATTTGAACCTGTAAATTACGACCAAAAAAATACATTTCATTAAAAGAAATTTTAGTATAGACTCAGCCTAATTGGTTAGAGAAATTTGCATTTGTAATTTTTGTTATTGTTTTTCAGACAAGTCTCAATTTAATTCGCCTTTTTTCTTTAAGATTTTTTTCCGTCAAAGATAAACTAATTTTCATACAAGACTCAGTCTAATTCACTTGTTATCGTTTGAACTATGTATTTTATGTTATTTTATAGAGACTACGTTTAATAGGTAGAAATTTTATAGGCTCAAAACACATTTAAATCTTTTAAAAAATAACTAACAAATATTTATCTTATTTATATTTCTCTCTCTTTAGAAGTCACATTTATTCATCAAATTAACTTGTTTTTTTTTTTTTTTGAATCAAACCAACATATAAACTAGAGAACTAGATATAACATTATTTTAAAGTAAAGA
The DNA here is from genome assembly GCF_000331145.2 of Cicer arietinum. Lineage (NCBI taxonomy): Eukaryota > Viridiplantae > Streptophyta > Magnoliopsida > Fabales > Fabaceae > Cicer > Cicer arietinum. The sequence continues at coordinate 50,147,863 of NC_021165.2, forward strand.
CAAAATTTTATAGTACTTAGCTCCTGCCACAATATACCACTTGAATTTTTTAGCTAGCCAACAAGTACAATAGTAATGACTTACTCACCAAGAGTTCCTTATCAAACTACCTCTTTGAGCACTCTCTTTGATCAATGAAACCAATGAATCATATTACCATAATGATTAAAACCAACAATCAAAATCACAAAATAGAACATGTCTCATTTAATGCAAACTTTCTCATTAGTTTTGTCTATTTGCTTCTATTGATCGATATGCAAAAGTTATCACATGATGAAGTCAAAAAATTAACAATGTATATATTAATTTCTACTTCAATTATAAAAAAACCCATAAGATGTTCTTACAAACCAGACAACGACTTAAATTGATAAGAGTGAAATGTTCAATTCAAATTAAAGTAAGTGATGTATACCGACCACTCTTTTCCAAGAATTAGGTGCAAGATATGTGGTATTGGATACTGGACAATATTTGAACCTGTAAATTACGACCAAAAAAACACATTTCATTAAAAGAAATTTTAGTATAGACTCAGCCTAATTGGTTAGAGAAATTTGAATTTGTAATTTTTGTTATTGTTTTTCAGACAAGTCTCAATTTAATTCGCCTTTTTTCTTTAAGATTTTTTTCCGTCAAAGATAATCTAATTTTCATACAAGACTCAGTCTAATTCACTTGTTATCGTTTGAACTATGTATTATATGTTATTTTATAGAGACTAAGTTTAATAGGTAGATATTTTATAGGCTCAAAACACATTTAAATCTTTTAAAAAATAACTAACAAATATTTATCTTATTTATTTTTCTCTCTCTTTAGAAGTCACATTTATTCATCAAATTAACTTGTTTTTTTTTTGTTTTTGAATCAAACCAACATATAAACTAGAGAACTAGATATAACATTATTTTAAAGTAAAGACAAAATTTTATAGTACTTAGCTCCTGCCACAATATACCACTTGAATTTCTTACGATAATAATGACTTACTCACCAAGAGTTCCTTATCAAACTACCACTTTGATCACTCTCTTTGTTCAATGAAACCAATGAATCATTTTACCATAATGATTAAAACCAACAATCAAAATCACAAAATAGAACGTGTCTCATTTAATACAAACTATCTCATTGGTTTTGTCCATTTGCTTCTATTGATCGATATGCAAAAGTTATCACATGATGAAGTAAAAAGATTAACAATGTATATATTAATTTCTACTTCAATTGTACGAAAATCCATAAGATGTTCTTACAAACATGACAAAGACTTAAATTGATAAGACTGAAATATTCAATTCAAATTAAAGTAAATATTTATTCTATGTGAGATATTGAGCATGTTTGCTTAAGAATATTTTTTTAAAAATTACTTTTATACTATTTTACTTTTTTGTTATAATATTTTTTTAAACAATTTTTAAAATAAAGTTTCAAATGAAAATTTGATTAAATAGTTTATCTTAAAATATAATTTTAATTATTTCATCTTTTTTCTACAATTTTTTTTGGATAATCAAATTTTAAAAAAGGATAAAAATGAAAAACTATTTTTAGAAGCTCTTCATAAAAATCTGTTTTGAAAGTTTTTTTTTGAAAAAAAAATATGATTTTTATCATGTTCAAATCTCTAATAATGAATATTTAAGTTATTGAATATCAAAATTACTTTTTTTAATTGGTAACAAATGAATCTAACAAACTTTTAATATTTTGCTGTTAATTTTTATAAAAATCATTTTTAAAAATATAAAATCAAAATCACTATTTTAAAATCTTAACCAAAATCACTTTTTTAAAATCAAAATTTTAAACTATGAATATATGATTTTAAAAAATAATATAATTGTAACCGATTTTGAGAAAAAATCGATTTTAAAATTGAATTTTTTAAAACCGGTTGCTTAACTAGAAACCGGTTATTTAACCATAACCAATTTTACAATTAATTTTATAACCGATTTTATACAAAATAATAAATTTAGTTATAAATCTACATCTATATATTAGTTTTAAAATGGATATAGTTTAGTTTTTTTAAGAAATCAACCCTGAACAACTCTAATGTTAAGAATAAAATAATAGAGATTAAGATTAATCTTGAAAGAGAAATAACCATAAGAGCTTGTTGGATAATAAAACTAATAAAGTTTCATATTGAATAAAAGAAATATAGCCAAAAGATTTACACATAACTCTTAATTAAGTAACTGACTAAAGACCAAACTCACTAACTAAAACTCTAACTAACTAAATCTCTAACTAACTTTGTAATTCTAACAAGAAGAGTATATATAGTTCTCAAAGCCTCATCGTCCAATACATTGTTCCTAAAGGTAATATGGTTTGGATGCCAAAATGCAATCATGTTGCGACTAATCACCAAGGATCCAATGAAAATTAGGGACCTATAAATCCTACTAATTTTTTTGTAAGTATATATGTTTGAGAGCATCAAGTGATAAACACATTATTTTTAAAAGATGCTCCAAATATGTGTAAGATGACAATTTCAAAGAAATTTGAGTTCCCAAGATTAAAGTTTGATCACCCATGTAAAATATAGAATACAACAAGGTTGAGATGTAAGAGTGTATTAATTTTAGTTCAATAAGTCTACACAAAGGTATATCTCTCTAATTAACTTTTTTCTTGGAAGAATTATTTTAAGTTAGTGTGTTTAAAGTTGTCTTAGTTGATTTAAATTTAAATCATGATATTTCACATGTTTGTTCCTTGTCTGTATCATAATTTCTTCATACTTAATTTGAACCATTATGTATGTTTATCTTTGACTGACATGCATATGAATTGTATTTATCATATCTAAAAGCTTTCAGTGAATTTTGGTCTGTAAATTGACTTCACTTGACTGCTTGCCTTGGTTATTTATATTTGGTTTTAAATGACTTTCATATATGATCATTTGAGAGTGTATGTACTTTGTTGAATTGATCGTTTTAGTTACAAATTTTTAATTCCTTGATCTTGTTTGTTTGGTTGTTTTGTATATATTTTCTTTCATTAAATTGGGATACTTCTAATTAGCTGGTTGTTTTTCTCCTTTTGTTAATGTAAGAGGGAAAGAATATAAAGGAGCAATTTAGAAGTTTTTTTTTCTTTTCTTTTCAATGTTTAAAGCACACACTAAGAGGAAACAACTTCTTGAAGATTATTGAGTTAATTTCAGTTGTTTTGTCATCATCAAAAAGGGGAAGTATGTAAATGTATATTTCCAAGATTTAGTTTATAGTTTATTTTGAGTGATGTCAAAGTAAGGTTGAGATAATATGATGTAACTAAGTTTCTCTGAGTAGTTTTTCACACCTTAGGATATGAGAAAATCAACATTTTAATTTGGACTAAAATCATTTATCAAATCATTTTAATCTTTTAAAAATTGATGCATTTTAATAAATTCATTAAAATAACAAATTTCACATATTTTGCCTATGTGATTAAAATCGTAAAAGTTGATTAGAATCATGCAGAAGTCGATCATGATTCTAATTATCTTAGCTGATTTGAATCCTTTGAATTGAAATTTTTATTGATTCGGATCACTCTATTAAAAACAACTTTGAATTGGAATTATATTGATTTGAATCAACATTGACGTGATTTCCATCAAACACATGTTTGTTTGTTTTTTTAATGCATCATAATTGGTTTTTCAAGTTACACTATAAATACTATTAGCCCACTTTTTTTATATAAAAAACATTCTAAATTCTTCTCTGTTTTCTCTCTTACAAAGAACTCTTAGAAATGCTTTAATGTGAGTGATTTTTTTGTGAGATTCTTAGCTAGAAATAGCTTTGTAATTGTTGGGTATTGTTCAATTGACTGTTAGATTGAGTGATATGGTTTGTTATCATCTACAATCAAAGAAGAAAAAAAAATATTTTCATCCTAATTGGGGATAGTTAGATTTTTCAGGGTTTCATTGTTCTTCAAGGTTGAAGGATGCAACATAAATGAGAGTTACGGATTCAAGGTGTTTAGTCTTCAAAGTTAAAGTGTGTTACATTAAATTGAAGATTCAATATAAAATTTGTACGATTACATATTTGGGGTTTTTTGTTTGAGGTTCATAAGAATTAGAAGACAATCGATTCAAAATTGTTTAGGATCGTTAGTGTTATAAGAAATTATGTTGTAATAAAATACATTTCAATTTTATGATAGTGGAAGAAGATCTTTCACAAATTGAGGGGCTAAAGTAGGCCACAAGTGAGAAGATGAGGTGAACTTGTGATAGAGATTTGATTGATTAATGTGCAGAAAGTAGAGTTAATTGAAATTATGTTTTGTATATAATTGCATTTTTGTAGTTCCTAATTTTAATATTTATTCTTTATTGAATTTGGTTTAGATCTTATTTATAGTGTATGTATTGGTTGTTGATTGATTTTTATCAATTGTCAAATGGAAGTTTTTTTCTACTAAAAAATTAATACATTTGAGTTGTTATTAAAATATGTGCAACCAATTTTATGCTTTTTATCAATAGTTTCAATAAACATAACCTTCATTTTGCAACAAAAAAAAAAAATGAAAACATTTTCATCCTTCTATCTACAAAAGAATCTATTCACCCCTTTAAATAAAGTGTCATTTCATTTCATTTGTGTATCAGTAGTTAATTAATCTTTATCAATTGTGTATTAGTAGTTAATTAATCTTTATCAATTGTGTACTTTTTCAACTACAAAACTATTACATTGAGTTGTTACTAAAATCTGGTGTTGTGCAATCAATTTTATATTTTGTATCAATAGTTTCAATAAAAATAACCTTCATTTTGCAAAACATCTTCATCCTTCTGTCTACAAAAGAATTTATTCATACCTCTAAATTCAAGTAGCCGCCAAACCTAAAGAATTTAAAAAAATAATAATAATTAATGACAGAATGAGAACAAGATTCTCTCTTGTATTGAGATTCTGACTAGTATTTAATACCGTGCCTGTACTACAAGCAAAGTGAGTCATAGGACCAAGAACTACTCTCTAATTAACCATATTAAATTTTTTCCAAAAAAATCCGACATTATTTCAGAATTAAAAAAAAGAATAGTTTATAAATAACCCAAATAGATAATACTTCAGAAAAGTAGTGATGTGAACATGAGATCGAAATAAAATCAATGTAATAACATTAACCTAATAAGAGTTTTACAAAATTAAGAAACAACTAAATACAAACTACATATTCACACTATTCTCAACTATGTAACATGAGTCTCAACTAAACCAAACAAGAAAGACACAAATCTCAAGACTACAGTCACTGCATCATTGCATGTATCATTACAAACAACACAGAAAACAAGTAATAATTAATTACCATCTAAAATTATTACAACATAATTTGATTTAGCAACTATGGTGAACATTTTGAGCCAAATAAACAAGATGCCATGTAAGGGACATAAGATTCAGGATGTTAAGGAATGAAGAATAAGAATTCAATTTCTTGAGCTTGTTATTAAGCTTCACTATCCTTGCTCTAACAGCATCATCATGCTCTTTCCTTTGTAAGAGGGATTCTGCTCTTTCAGCAGCAAGATTGCTAGTAGTAGTTGTAGAGGTTTTTTTAGGATCTGGTGAATTTTGATGCTCTTCGGTAGTTCTGCTACGTTCTGCATTTATTATATCTTCTCTTCCTCTTCCTTCTTCTTTCTCTATTTTCATCCTTTCAAACATCAACTGATCATTCAAAACAACAAAATAACTGAGTCATTTTAATTTCTAATAATGAATGTTTAGTATAAGCCTACAACACACTGACACATATTTGAGAAACTCTCAAGTTTATTAAATTCTTTTTCTTCCAATAAGCATTATTTGTAAAGTTCATACAAACTGCATAATTAATCACAACAAATTTAAGAAAATCAGAAACCATGTTGTGCATATACAGGAACTTGAGAGTTCTGAGATTGCAAAGAACTTTCATTCTTTGTTTTGCATTAAGCAAATCAAAAGGGAAGGTAGTAGCATTAAAATTAAGCTTACACAGTGAACATTGGAATTGACACTAAATTTTTGTTGAAGCTCTAAAGTATAGATTTTGCTAAAATCATAATAACACACCGATACTCTCAAATTCGTTGTCATTCCAGACATCCAAACATGGACATAATGAATTAGTGGCCTAAAACAATTTCTTCAGCAGCTAATATTTGTCTATTAAACAATAAATATAATGGAATCAAACCCTAGACAAAATTATTAAGAGACTCATCTATCTACCAATTGTAGATACTATAAGTCTCAAACGAGAAAGGATTTTCACATTAATGTGGACCAAAGTTATTGTGCAAAACAAGCATAGATTTTTTAATCAATCAATTAATTAAATAGCCTTATCAAATGATCAAAAATTGTAACCAGGATTTTAACATAACCATACCAAAAATAAGAGATTAATTCAAGTTAAAACATTTTTACACTTTCTTTCAATCAATTACGTACCTTTGTAGCACGAGGCTCCAAGTAAACAGAATTAACAAAAACAGTTAAAAGAGAAGCCAAAAGGTTAGAAGCTTGCAATACACCACCTTTATGTTTCCTTCCATGTCCAAATACATGACCCAACAAAGCTATCACCAAACAATAACCCATAGCCCTAAAATAAACAGGGTAAATCTTACTCTGCACCACAGCAAATTGTTGTCTAGGCATAACCCTCGACAAAACATAACTTGAAACAAAAGTGATCCACACATTCATTCCATAACCACTTGCAAAACCCAACAAATTAGCAACACTCATCAAATTAGCAACACTTTCCATTGATAAAGACACAAACTTTTTCACTCCATCTTTCGCCTCTGTCACGTTCCTAACTACGTGTTCCTTAAACGTTTGTCCCATTTCTTTTCCTTTCTCCATTGATTCTTTTGTGTATCCTTGAACATCATTTGCTTTATCGTACACTTTTTCTTTTGCTTTGTCGACTGCATCAACAACAGTGTTGCCAACTTCCTTTGCTGCTTCTTTGTTTGAATGAATAATATCTTTTTTCTTTTCCATTGTTTCTTGTGCCTTGTCTTTTGCTTTCTCCATTGCGTTTTTGCATTTTCCATATGCATCACAAATAAGCTCTTTAGCATTAGGAGCGTGAAGAATGTTATAACTATCTTGTGAATGTTGTGAAATTCCTTGGCCCATGTTTGGGAGAACAGAAGCAGCCTCTTTGATCTTGTGTTTGGTGTTTTCTAGGATACTAGAATCGATGTTGGTGAAATCATTTTGATGTTGTTGCTGTTCTGGTGAGATTGAGATTTTGGTGTTTTGATAACCATCTTGATCGTATTCAACAACAACGACTCTGTGTCCTTCCTTGACGATTGTGTTTGGTGCTTGTTTTTGATTCGGAGAGAAAATGCTTGATGCGGTGAGTGATGTTATGAATAAACTCAAAGCTATAATGTTCATCATTGTTGTTTTTGTGTTTTTTTGTTGTTCTTGGATTCAACTTTGTTTTCGGTGTTTTGTGAAGATTGGTGTTCGGTTTTTAATGTTTCGTATTCGGCGGTGGTTAAGTGCCACGTTGCATTGTGAAAATGAATGGGAGAATGGCACGTGTGGTGAGGGGTCGACTGTTGTACACGTATCATTCTTCGTGTCAAAATGAACGGGGGGTATGTTTGGTTTGTGGATGAGTCTCGACGCTTGCAATGAAATATGATTTCACGTGTCTTAATTTTTTTTAACAATCATTGGAACGATCGAATAAACAATTTGTTTTTTAAATTCGTAGATATTGGTTAAATTAATTTTTGAATTTTTATAAATTAAAAAACATATATTTAAAATTATATAATATTAATTAAAATAATTTATATTTAAATTTTTATTATTAGAACTTATGATATGATATATCGATTGAATATGTAATTTTTTATCATTGTTGTTATTATAATATTAATTAAATTTTTTTTATAAAATTTAAATATTTTATAGACTAATTTATTAATTAGTATTTTATGTATAATTATAATTATTTGTAAATTTATTTTTTAGGTAACACAATTTTATTGATAAATTTATTTTTAATAATATAATATTTATATAAGATCAATGTTTATAAATCATATATTTAATTATAGTATCACATTAAATATATAGAAAAAAATTTATTGAAAAGCAATTTAACCAACACTTATGATTTAAAAAATCAATTGATCTATTTATTAAAATTAAAATGTTAATTCAATAATTAAGCAATTCACGACACAAATGAATAATAAAAATAAAAAACGTTTTTTAACTTATGAAAAAGCAACGCCATCCGACAAACACCTAACAAGTAAATCGAGATCTTAAATACTAACTACTCTCACATAATATAATGGTTTGTTGTTGTATTGATGAAAATTGTTAAATTATAGTTATTTTATTTTTCTTGTGTAAATTTACTGCCTATGTTGTAGTCCGATATGTGTTAACTTGATGGTACGACTTCTGTGTATCTTTACTTCTTCAATTCCAAAAGAATTCTTTGTATTCATAATATGGTATCATTCTCATGTATTTTTAATTTTATTTCTCTATTTTCTTTATAGAGCCCAAAACTTATCAACAAATCATCAAACATGAGGCTTGGAAAATTTTCATGAATAATGAAATTTATGCCCTATAAATGAAAAATACTTGGGAACTCACTGAATTACCTCCTAGAAAGGACATTATCGATTGTAAACGGGTCTTCAAAAACAAGTTTAAGGTTGACGGTAGTCTAGAAACGCCCAACCCCCACCTTATTGCAAAAGGTTATACTCGACAAGAAGGGGTTAACATTTTTGAAACTTTTTCTTCTGTCGTAAAAGTGACTAATGTTCGTCTTGTTCTTGCTTTGTAGGTTGCCAAAAGATGACCTTTACTACAGTTAGATATAAATAACATTTTTCATCATGGTGACCTCAAGGAAGAGGTCATCATGCATATTTCCCCTGGATTCCAACCTCCTCATAATAACTTAGTTTGCAAATTAAAAAAATCTTTATATGAGCTTAGGCAAGCTAGTAGAAGTTGGAACCAAAAAGCTACCAATGCTCTCATTACCTTAGGGTATACTCAATCTTTACATGATTACTTTCTTTTTACAAAATTTCATGCTTCTCATTTTACTGTTTTATTGGTGTATGTAGATCATATAGTTTTAACTGGGAGAATATTTATGAGATCAATTATGTCAAACAATTTATCCATTCTTCATTCTAAATCAAAGACCTTGGAGCACTCAAATTTTCCGTTGGTCTTTTGATGACATAGGTCTTCTTCAATGCAAACCAATATCCACTCTCATGATTCAAAATCTCAAACTGTCCTCAATCAGATAACAGTCATTTTTTATATCAAAAACTATTTCGACGGATACTTAGTCACCTCATATATCTTACCAACACTAGACTGGATGTCTCTTATGCCGTTAACAAACTCAGTCAATATGTGTCCTATCCCATGCAAACTCATTTTCACGGCGCCACTCAGATTATCCATTATTTAAAAGACTTCCCGAGCAAAGGCCTCTTTTTTTCTTTCTCTTCC
>NC_021165.2:50157549-50174622 GCF_000331145.2 Cicer arietinum
TTCCGATATCAATTTTTCTACTTTTAGTGACAGTGGTTGGGCATCATGCCCTAATTCTAGACGTTCCATCACCAACTTCTTTATCTTCCTTGGTTTATCTTTAATTTCATGGAAGACAAAGAAACAAAATGTGGTTTCTCGTTCTTTTTTGGAGGTTGAATGCCGCGCTTTAGCCAACATGGTCTGATGTCGCTCAAGGGTCAAATACAAGTAATAAAAACATCGCGTTTGGCAACAACTTGAGTTGTCTCGCAAGGACTTCTGACAATATTAACTAATTTCATAATCAATAAAAACAATAAAGAGGGGAATTTTGAGTTTAGGTTCGGACAAATTAAGAAAATGAATTACAATCACATATATTGGAATGATTAATCCACTGGTTCGAGAATTTCAGACCAATCACAAATTCTATCAACGGTCTCAATTTCTAAATTGTGACTATTCTTGTTTGACTATAGAATTGATCAAACAAGCGTAATCAACCTTATGTGAATTTTGTTTCTTTGACTGGATTAGGTATCATAATAATTGATGATTTATAGTTAACAATCAAACGTCGAAAAACTACAATTAATTAGTTTAAAAATCGAATCATTTCAAACAAAAATTATCAATCCTATTGAGATTTGAATTAAGTAATAAGAATAACAATGTAATCAAATGAAAAGGAATAGAATCATCAATGCGAAATTAACATTATAAAATAAACTTCAAGGTCTTGATGAAATTTTGATCAATAGATTAATCCTAGAAATTATCCTTTCATCCAAGATTCTAAAAATAGAATCCAAAAATAGAAGATTATTGATCGAAAATAAACTCTCTGAGTATCTCTCTTTCTCTATGTGTCTCTCTAACAAAAGTAGTCTTGCTATCAAAACTGCCTTTTTCGTTTTTGGGTTGTAAAAGCTCCAGGGCAAAAAAAAAAAAAAAACAAGTGGCCTGATTCTAAATTTTATTACAAGAAAAGATCAGGTCACATGATCAACACTTCGAGCAAAACAGGGCATGTGATTCCAAAGATTCTCAGGAATGCAAAGTGGTTGAGCCAAATTTTAATCCCAAGCTTCAATTTGGCGATCATGAATAGATTTTTATCACAACCAAAGCAAACAAGAGGCTAAATTAACTAAAGAATGCATCATAAGTGATAAAGTCCTCATTGGATAAAATTCTCTCAGCCACTCTACTGTTTGTGCTACTATTTATACTTAAAGCACAACATGAAAGCTGACACTTCCATAAGTTTGGCAAGCCTCTAACATCTATACTTGAAACACATGCACATAATGATCAAAAGGTCTTTATTAAGATTGTAACGGGGCCAATGTAAGGGTGAGATAATCCTAAGGAGACTACGGCTAAAAATCAAAGAGGATAAATGAGTAATGATTAGGAGAAAAAAGTAACATTGTGAGGTAACTTTACAAAATATCATTGATTTTTGTTATCACACTCTCTTTATTCATAACACAACCATTTTCCTCATTTGTTCATTTCTTTTCTTTTGATTGATTTTGTTTCTTCTTTTATATATATATATATATATATATATATAAATTTTTGTTTAAAAAAATTATACTGCTCATATTTAACCAAACAAGTTGACCACACCACAAAGAAAATTCATTTATCCCCAAAGATTGGGTCCGTTCATTGTTTTTCAGTTTTAGGCTTGTAATGAGTTATATAAAAGAGAATGGGATAAATAGGCTCAAATGGGCTTACCAAAAGGATAATTGTAGGATAGACTTATTTGGCCAATATCTTAACAAGAAACAAATGCCTAGATCAATTCAGTATATGCATGCCAAGAGTCAAGTCAAGTTCTAGTGTAACTAGCAATCATGAGTGAGATCGCACACAAGAAAAAAATAGAAAAATGTGTTCCATTCATAATAAGGCTTAAGATCTCACCAAGGCTAATGATCTATCATAGATGATACACAATTTAAATTTCAAATTCAACTTGTTATACCAAGCATGCAAAGATACTATCCAATTCTTGCCATAAACCTCTGATGAAACAATTCGCAACATTTGCAACCCCAAAATTGGATGAAAAAGCATTCAAAGCAACACATTTTTTTTTGTTTTGTTTTTTACAGATCCGAGAGTTTTAATAGGCTTCTAGCCTAAGCTTTTCAAGTTGTTGCAATTGAAGTTTTCTCTCCAAGTCTACTTTCTCCATTCTGCCCAAAAAGCACGGTGCTCTACTTCCATTGGGAGGCGGCATGTCTTACCAAACACAAGTCGTTAAGGAAACATCCCTTTTGGTGTTTTGTAGGCGGTTCTATGAGCCCAAAGAGTTTCATCTCGCCAGAAGCTCTAGTCCTTCCTGCTTGGCCGCACCATTTTTTCTAAAATTTATTTGATTTCTCTTTTTGAGATTACAGCTTGTCCATTTGTCTGGGAATGATAACGTGTAGAAAATCTATGCACAATCCCATACTTCTGAAGCAAAGCTTCCATTGTGCGATTGCAAAAATGAGTTCATTGATCCCTTATAATGGCTCGAGGTATTCCAAATTTGCAAAAACAATTTTATTTGACAAAACCTGTAACAACTTTAGATTCATGAGTCCTAGTGGGTATTGCCTTCACCTACTTCAAATCATAATCAACAAGTAAAATGCAGACAAAACCAAATGATATAGAGAAAAGGCCCATAAAGTCAATGTCACACACATCAAATACTTCACAGAAAAAGCATAGGTTGTTGAGGCATCTCACACCTTTGACTGATTGTTGATCCTGTTATTTGGCACTATTAACAAGTTCGGTAAGTCTCAAAAACATCCATGAAAAAAATGAGCTAAAAGAAACCCAAGCCTAAGACTTTTCTGGCTATCCGTTGAGGACCAAAATGTCCCCTATACCTGAAAGGCATGACAAAAATGACCCTCATACTTGGTAAGGGACACATCGCCTAATCACCTGGTCACTACAAAATTTCCACATATATGGATCATCCCACAATAATATTTGGCATCACTTTTAAGCTTTTGTATTTGTGCTCTATATGCATCTACAGGAAGAACTTTGATGACTCTTCATCATATACATATTTTTTTAGTGTTTTTAGTCTTATTTATCTTGAATCATTAGTTCATTTAAGGAGTTATTTGAAATGTTTTGTTGATTTTAGTTCTTGGATTTAATGAAATGTTTATTTTCTTATTTCCTTGATTAAGTAGAGATTTGTCATAGTATTATATTGTTTTTTTTGTTTTTGTGCAGTACTGAATTTTCGTGAGAAATCAACATGAACTATATGGAGTGCTTCAGTCATATATGGAGTGATGGATGTCCAATTGAAGTCAAACCAAGTGAAAATGAAATCTAAGATTCATATCTACAACTTTCAAGAAGAACCTGGAACCAAATTTGGACTCCAAAGAGGAGAAACATACAATACACGTAAGATAGAAGAGATTTTGCCTATGGCGCATTTTGACATTCCTGACATTGTTCAATTGCGCCTGAAGCGCAAATTCCGCACCTGGGGCGCGTGGCGCATACATGAATACATTAAAATACATTTTTTTTTCTCTCACTTCTTAGGCATCTTTTTGGCGATTGGGAAATTTGGAGACTTGTGCCCTAGTAAAGAATCTCATGGATGACTGTTTCTAACACCATTGGAGGAGTTTCATCAAGAATCATTCATGAATATTTCCTGCAATTCTTCTTTAATCTCTATCTTTTGTATCTCTACCATGAGTAACTAAATCCTATTTGTTAGGGATGAGTGAAATAAGATGAAATCCTTTTTTGTCTGATTTAATTTCTAGTTATATGAATAAGTTTATTGAATTATTTTTCTCATCTATTTAATTTCAAATTTAAAATGTTTTACGATTCATATTTTGAAATTGAAGTGGACTTTACGAAGGCTTGAAATGAGAAATTCATGATATTGTAGTCTAGGGATAAATGCATGTCATGAAACCAATTGAATTACTTTTGAATTAAAGGTTATGTCACTAAGACATTAGGGCAAGAATAATGAAGAGAAATCGATAATAATTCAAGAAAGGAATTTAGTAACTAGGATCAAATTAGAAACCAAGGTTGAATTCGATGTGAAACTCATCCCTGACATTTTAATTATTATCAAAGTTCAATTTTATTACTCTTGTTAATTTTAAATATTATTTCAATCAATGCGGAAACTTTTTGTTTAATTTTAGTAATTAAACACAACTCGATATAAAAAATGCAATCCTTGAATTCAACACTCGGTACTTTCGTTTTATTATTACTTGTAATCACTCAGTAGACTTGCTGAAACGCTATCCAGTTTTTGGCGCCGTTGCTGGGGATTGTCATATCACAATTGAGTTACAATTTATTTACTTAATTAGAATTTTTTGCTCTGCAATAAAATTTTTGTTTTTATTTACTTATTTATTTATTTTTATTTATTTTAAAACTTTTCATTACTCACAATTGGTCTAACCTTGTGTGTGAGGCCAATCCTTAGCTAAACTTCTCTTTGATCCAAAAATCAAAAAAACTGCAAAAGCAAATCGAAAGGCATTTTGAGAAATGAGACATAGGAAAAGGCAATTAGTAGTGGAAGAAGAGGATTTGGGGGATTTCTTCATATTTGCGGAGATGGTTGATCCACCACAACCTGAACATACCCTTGGCGATTATGGAAATCGAGATAGAAACAGTGTTCGGTTGGCCATCCATAACCAATCAGTTATAGTCAACAAGTTCGAAATAAGTCCAGCTCTATACCAAGAGTTGAAGGAGATTCATGTTTTCTATAGACATAACGAAGACGCCAATAGACACTTCACAAACTTCTTTGAACTATGTGAAACAACGAAGGTGGATGGTTGTTTTGAAGAAGGCAAGAGGTTGACACTATTTCCATTATCATTGAAAGACGATGTTAAGGAGTGGCTTAATTCTTTACTCTCCAATAGCATCACCACATAGGATGACCTTGAAGATAAGTTCTTGGAAGAATACTTTCCCCCAACTGTGTTCATTAGAAAAAGGAAAGAGATTTCCAATTACTAACAAAAAGAAGGAGAATCTCTTCGTGACACTTACAGGAGGTTCATGAGTTTACTAGCAGGATGCCCCAGTCATGCTTATGACGACTGATCATAGCATTTGGGCACATGTTTCTAGATTTTTAGGTTGGTATTTTAAAAGCTTTTTATAGCTTAGAATAATATTTTTAGCTTGTTTCTAAACTTTGGGTCGAATTTGAATTATAATTTTATTATTTGCATTTTGACTCTTGTTTGCTCTGTAGGTCATAACTTGAACTCTGGACATCAGATTGGTGCATACGAGCAGGCGTTGGACAGATAAATATCAAAGCCACAACTTTTGTTTTGGAATAAAAGCCCAATGCCGAGCTTTACTGTTCCTAAATTACAGATTTCGTAATTTGGACTTTTGTAATAATTTTAAATAGTGGGTCACTTGTTTTTTTAAACCCTAAACTCTAAAGCCCAATATCGAGTACTATATATTGACAATTTTGTTTCTTTTCTACGAAGGAAATATTATGATTCAGATTGCTACAAGAAATAAACAATTTTTTATTTTTTATTTTAATTTCACGGAAGGCTAATTTTATAAGATTAATCCACGGGTTTAGAGTTTCATCAACACCTTGAGATTCAGGTTACACTGTCAATTTTGATTCGTGATTCTATTCTTGTTTATTTGATTATATTGATATTTTGATTGCTTAAATTGAATTTCAATAGGATTGATTAAATTTATTTGACAGAATTTAGTTTCGATTTCTAATTTAATTGAATTATAATTTTGCGATGGTTGATCGTTAATTATAATATTTTGATGATTGTGATGCTTAATCCAATTAAAGAAACCGAATTCACATAAGATTGATTATGCTTGTTTGATGTATTCTATAGTCAAATAAGAATAGAATCACAAATTAAAAATTAGACTCATTGGTGGAATCTGTGATAGGTCTGAAACTCGAGTAAGTGGATTAATCGTTTTACTCATCTGTTAAATCAAAAATCTAAAAAACCCCATTTCTAACTTCAACTTTCAATTCGGTTATTATTATTATATTAGAAGTCCTTGCGAAACAATTCGTGTTATTACCTCTATTTATATTTTATCAATTGTATTTGACCCGTGTGCGACAGGGATCAACGACATTGCTCATATGCAAATATTCTATAATGGTTTGAGGCCTAGAACTAGAAATATGTTGGATGCTACAACAAGTGGTTATTTGAATTACAAGACCGCATCAAAAACACGCAAAATTATCGAGATCATGGCATCAGATGAACAAATGATGTCGTATGATAGAGGTGGTGGGTCAAAAAGTGGTCTGCTAGAATTGAGTGTTATGGATGTCGGGTTGGCTCAAGGAAAGCTACTCTCAAAATAGATAGGAGATGTTATCGTTGTTGAAATAAAGAAAGAGACGACAACTCTAAATATACAACCCCCAAGTGGCCCCTATCAAATTCTTGAAACATACTGGTTGTGACTTTTGTGGTGAAGCACATAAAAATAGAGCTTGTGAAGTACTAGATGAAAATGATACAGAAGAACTAGAAGAGGTGATTTTGTGGGTAACAACGTGAAACAAAACAATCCCTACTCTAGTACGTACAATCCGGGTTGGAGAAATCATCAAAAAATATCACGGAAAGATCAACAGGGTGGATCTCAAGGTCAACAAGGAGCTCAAGAAAATCAAGCTCCACCTCGAAAAACTGCTTGGGAGAGTGCTATTGAGAAGTTAGTAACAAACACAAGTTCTTTCGTTGAAGAGTCAAAAGCCATCCTAAAAAATCACTGAACCTCAATAAAGAATCTTGAGATCCAATTGGGCCAACTTGCTCAACAACTAGCACAAAGAGCGCTTGGAAATGTTTCTAGTGACATAGTTCCGAATCCGCGAAATAATGACAATGCCATGACAACGAGGAATGACAAGGTAAGTGAACTAGTATCACCTAAAGCCAAAAAGGGTGGGAGTGCTTCAGCTCCAACCCACTCGGAGGAAATAGTCACCCCGACAGCTTTGATCTCAACACACACAAAGCACAAATGTGTATCTATGCAAAAATCACAAGTATAAGTATCATCAAAACAAGACAATGAAGGAAAATTAGTAGTAAACATATTGGGGTACATGTCATCAATCAAATCAGCAAGCAATTCAATTTGAAAATATAATGTTCTTCCATGTGGTGTTTCATAGCATCAAGATGTTAAAATTTACAATGCTAACACCAAATTCCATGGATAGAGTTCTAGCATGATCATCAATTTTTGTTTTAGCAGTTTTCAAGAACGATCTCCGTAAGATGATAGGTGCCCTATTGGATTTAATATCTCTCTCTATATCCATAATGTAAAAATCTACAGGAAATATCAAGTCATTAACTCAAAAAAGTATATCCTCCACCGGTCCAACAGAGCAAACATTGCTTATGTTCGCCAATTGAATGATAACAACTGTATTCTGTAAAGGTCCAAGGGCAAGAGAGTTAAAAACATATATAGGCATAACATTAATGAAAGCTCCTAAATCTAAAATAATATTTTCAAATTAACTATTTCTTGTGGTACATGGAATGGAAAAAAGTCCCGAGATCTTTGCATTTTTGGGGCATTACCTGAAACATTGTTCCCGATATTAACTATTTCATTATCTTTTAATCTTATCTTGTGTGTCCACATCTTTTTTTAGAAATTTGATATTTCTTGGAATCTGCATAATTGCTTTAATGAGGGGAATGTTCACTTCCAACTTCCTAAATGTATCCAAGATCTCTATGTCCCTATCTGCCTCGTCCATTTTTTTAGTCTTCAGTGCCCTCTAAGGGAAAGGAAATTGTATATCTTGGTCAATATCGATAGGTTTAGGATTGTATGTGTTTGTTGCATATGCTTAAGGAGCATTAACAATCGTATCTTCCTGCAATGTACGACATAAATATATAGGATGCTATGTAGAAGTGCAAATACCATAAACCTTTACTACTTGGGCTTTACCAATGAAGTAAGCTCATCAAGTCTGCTATCTAGATTCTAGTGGGTAGAAGCTTGAGTCTTGTTCACTCTGTTTATTGACACCGCTAATTGTTTTTTATTGTAAAATATTGAGAATTCATGGACATGTTCTCAATCAAGGATTTTGCTGCTTTTGGGGTCTAATCGACAAGTGATCCCCCACTAGAAACGTTCAGGATGCTTCTCTCCATAGGTAGCAAGCCTTCATAAAATTACTAGATGAGTAATTGTTCATAAATCTAGTGATGAGGGCGACTAGCCACTAATTTGTTGAATCTTTCCCAAGACTCATGCAAGGATTCTCTGTCAACTTTCATAATGCCACATATTTCTTTTTTGATTGATGCAACTCTAGAAGCAAGAAAGAATTTTTCTAGGAATAGCTTATTCAAATCATTCCAACTTGTAAACTGAACCTGGCTGAAGGCAGCACAACCAGTCCTTGACAACATCTTAAAGTGAGAATGAGAAGGCTCTCATCTTGATATGGTTCTTTCTGACTCTTTGAGGCTTTATTCTATAACACACAACATGGAAATCCTTCAGGTGTTTGTGAGGATCCTTACCTTCAATGCCATTAAACTTTGGAAGCAAGTCCATTAAACTAGATTTAAGTTCCAATGATTTAGTAACTTCAATATATTCAATACACAATGCATTATAAGTGACATCAAGTGCAAAAAGTTGTCTTAAGTTTCTATTATTATCCATATTGTGATTAGAGAACTCATACTCAAAATCAGAGTCAAATAAGGTATATATGAACACAAAAGCACTTTCACTATCTAATTCGTTCGCACTAGCAACTCTGGTAAGTCTACGAAGTAAATTAAAATTTCTATCTATTTCAGGATCTAGGAAATGCAGATTCACTGAATTGGCCCTAGTCAAGCATCATGAGAATGTAACAATGCAATGCCACAGCACAATTCAGAAAATTCCAACAATGACCCTATCGCTAAAATTGAAGTAGAAAATGAAAAACCCTGTCAAATAAAATCTAAAAAATATAAGAAAACCACAAAAAAATTCTAAAAAAAATCAAATAAAGATAACACCGCTATTTTTTAGAATGTGAAAAATTCAAAAAATTAAAAAAGTGATCTAAATGAAGGAATTTGGGATCGAGCCTGATACATCACTTGTAAAGCAAAGTATGGAGTCAAGCCCACTACATGACTTGTACAACAACAAAGCACAAAAACAATTGTTAGGATGGTTAGTAGTGCTCTAATATTGGCTAATATTATTATCAGAGAGTCCCCGATAACGACGCTAATTTGATGCGTTGTCGCTCATGGGTCAAATACGAGTAATAAAAACGTAGCGTAGGACAACAACTCGAGTTCTCTCACAAGGATTTCTGACAAAATTAAGCAAATTCAGAATTAATAAAAAAAATAAAAAGGGTGGTTTTGAATTTAGGTTTGGACAGATTAGGAAAACGAATTTCAATCACGTATATTGGAACGACTAGTCCACCGGTTCGAGAATTTCAAACCTATAGCAGATTCTATCAATAGACTCAATAAGGGTGAAACATGATAAATGTGGATTGAATTGTGTTTGATAAAGTTGATAAGTTTTTGCTAATTTGATGAAGGGTAGTTGGTTTGTATGAATTACTTAGATAAGAAGCAATTGGATTCAGAAGCAGCAAACAATGAAAGCATAGATAATTTGACACATAGATTTATTCAAGTTCACCATTAACTTGGCTACATCCAATCCCCTCATTCAGAATACTTTAATCCACTAATTCAAATACCTTGAATTACAAAGCACCTCACCCTCAAAGGCAGTTTTCCCAAACAGCCTTACATCCCCAAAATTTTGAGGAACTAACCACCTTGAGCCTACTACCTAACAACCTAACAACCCCAGATTGAAGAAAGAACTAAACTACTATCGGGTTTGATACAAAAGATTGGAAATATATGTTTTTGCTTCTAACAAAGCTGATAATAAATTCTTCAGATTGATTTTGTTCACACTTTGTTCAGATTGCATTTGTAAATTCTTCAGATTGACTTTGTTCATATTTTATTGTAGATATATCTTGATCAAATATTCAAATATTGATAAATCTTCTTCAAATCTTGACCATATCTTCTTTTCAAATTGAATAAAGATTTTCTTCAATTATAAATATAATCAAATTTTATTTTAGATTTTCATCAATTATAAATTTGAATCAATTGTTATTTTAGATTTTCCTCAACTATAAATTTGAATAGAATATTTTTCTTCAATTATAAATCTGAATCAAATTTTTTTCCTCAATTATGAATCTGAATCAAATTTTATTTTAGATTTCTTCAATTATAAATTTGAATCAAATCTTATTTTAGATTTTCTTCAATTATAAATTTGAAACTTATTTCATAATCTTTGAAGTCAAATATAATTAATGTTCTCATAAAATACTTTTGTTATCATCAAAACTCTAAGTATAAAATCAACTTGGTTCCAACACTCAACTGCTAAATTAGGACTTTATTGATGTTTAACTATTGAATTGATCAAATAGATGAAATTAACCTTATGCGAATTATGTTTCTTTGACTATATTAAACATCATAAAAATTAATTGATAATAGTTAACAATCAAACGTCGAAAAGTTACAATTAGTTAGTCTAGAAACTAAATTCTGTCAAACAAGATTTATCAATCCTATTGAGATTTGAGTTAAGCAATCAGAATAACAATGTAATCTAGCGAATAGGAATAAAATCATCAACGTGAAATTAACATTATAAAATAAAATTCAAGGTCTTGATCAAATTCTAAAACAGTGGATTAATCTTAAAAATTAGTTTTATGTCCAAAATAGAAGATTATTGATCGAAATAAACTCTCTAAGTATCTCTTTGTAACAAAAACAACTTTGATCTCAAAACAGGGTTCTTCGTTTGTGGGCTCTAAAAGCTCAAGGGTAAAAAAAAAATTGGCTCGATACTAAATGTTGTTACAAGTAAAGCTCAGTCCCATGATCATCAAGTTTTACCAAGTAAAGTTTTGAGTTGAAACTTTCCTCCAAAATAAAAGTTGTAACTCTGACTCTTAGTTTTCCAACGCCTGCTCGCACGCGTCATTCTGATATCCAGAGCTTAAGTTATGGTTTAAAGAGCGAGCAATAATCAATATGCAAATAATTATAATAAAACTCAAAGTTTAGAAACTCAAATTAATACCCAAAGTTTTGAAACACGCTAAAACACTAATCTTATGCTGAAAAGAGCTTTCAAAATGTCACAGTATAAAGCTAGAAACATGTGCCCTATTGCATTGATCATAACACAACCTATGAAGTTCAATGGTTACTATATCTTCTCCAAGATCTTCATTTTCCCATGAAAAAACCTATTCCCATATAATGTGACAACAATTTTCTCAAAATCCTACTTGACATGAACGCACAAAACACATCGAGTTGGATTGTCACCTAGATCATGACAAGTTAATGTTAGCTCACCATTGATCTTTTCTTTGTTTCTTCCTCGAACCAGCTTGTAGACATCCACACCAAACCTCTTCATCCTTCACATTTTCATTCCCTTTTATCCAAGCTAGGCATGTTTGATATCTATGATCTAGCTTGAATGGGGCTATTAGATTATAGTTAGTTTATTTTTCTCGTGTAATTTTATTGTCTCTATTGACGTCTGATATGTGTTAACTTGGTGGTATAAATGCAAGACATCTAATGACTTTGAGGAAATGTGCATTTGAGGAGTTACATAGGATTATTAGAAACGCAAGACAATTTTAAGAGCACAAAATACCTTTTATTAAAGTTTGGAATGCAATAAAATCACAAAAGGGAGCATTGCGCTAATAGTTGCACAAAAAATCACTTCATGGCTCATATTTTTGTATATGAGCGCACTAGAAAGTGTCTATAGTGCAATGGGTTGCCTCGATGCAGATCTTACATCATTCAACTAGCGCATTGCGCCCACTCTTAGTGCAATGCTCAAGAAAGTGTTTCCAAACCCTTTTTTACTCAAAAATTGTTATTTTACTAGGATTCTAAATTTTGAATTCAAATGAGGAGATAGCTACACCTTAGAGGAGTCTTTGTACAACCTTTATTAATAATTTTTTTCTCTCTTTATATTATTCATCAAATATCACGAGTAGCTAATTTACTCATTGATTATGGATTAGATGAACTTCTATGTAGTTTTGGTTTTTATATACTTTTAATGCAATTATAAATTATTTGATTATTCATTTATTATTGTTCTTAACGCTTTTTTGTAACTAATCAATATAGAATTGAATCTAGGTACTACTTCGTTATTGGAAGATAGGTCGTAATACTCGAAACATAAATAGATGTTTATGTTTCAATATTGTTATAGAAATATAAAATATTAACATGTGTTCTATGAAATTAATTTCATATATGCTTTGAATAAAAGAATGATCACCTAAGAAGTTAGGGTCCGTCGTTATAAAAGATTTGACTTTGAACCAAAGTATTGGTCTTAATATAGTTGGTTAGTTTGACATAGTTAAATAAGTTAGATTGATAAAATATTGAATTAACAATTACATAGTGAAAACGAGATGATTTGAATCCTAATCTTTTTCTCTAATTATTTTTACACTTGTTCAATTTTATGAACCAACTTATAAACATTTTGTTGTGACTATAACTTTGTTGTGACTAATCCATGTGGAAAGAATTTTATTTATCACTTTATTACAAGAATAATTTGCTACACTTGCCAAATATTTGTCAAGTTTTTGACTCCGTTGTCGAGGATTGTTGATTTATTTTTGACAAGGAAAAGTGGTCATACTTAAGTTTAAATTTTGCTGTTTTAAATTTTAAAAAACACACAAAATTAATAAATAATAACATTTGCGCTGTTTATTCTAGTCATTTCTTTTTGGTAATTTATCTGTTGTTGAAGGTATTCTGAATTGTGAATGCACAATAAAAATTCAAGATATCTATGTGATCCGAAAATGGACAAATAAAAACTATTGTAACCAACATGGGTTAGTATTTTTTTATATATATCTCACACATATTTTTATTTTCAAATTGTCTATAACAACATCAACTTTTGTTCCTTTAGGATACGCCATAACTCAATCAAAATTACAGAAGATAAATCAGTGATTGGAGTCAAGATGCAGTGAAATGGCTTGATGTTATTCCAAAGGAACAATGGCTACAAGCATATGATGAAGGTAGACGTTGGGGACACATGACAACTAACCTTTCTAAGTGCATGAACAATGTATTAAAGGGGACACGAAATCTTCCAATCTATTCTTTGGTGCAAGCAACATACTACAGAGTGACTGCAAAATTTGAAGAAAGAGGGACACAGGCCCAAGCAATGATGACATCAGGTTTGATTTACTCAAATACAATCATTCAAAACCTTAACAAGGAACGAGCAATATCAAATTCCCATGAAGTTGTTATTCGCAATCGGGCCCATAGTATCTTTACAGTTAAGGAGTTGGTTCGTCCATCAAGCGGTCGTCCTGTAGGGACATTCAAGGTAGACCTCATCAAACGATGGTGTGATTGTGGTGAACTTTAAGCATTACACTATCCATGTTCACATATCATCGCCGCTTGTTCGTTTATTCACTGTGACTACATGACGTATGTGTCTTCCAAGTATACATTGCAATGTATCTTTGATATTTACAAGGAAGAGTTCCAGCAATTCCTCTTCAATCATATTGGCCAGAATACAATGGAATAGATTTGTGTCACAGTCCAGCCATGAGAAGATATCCAAAAGATCATCCACAGTCTACTCGTATTTATACTAAAATAAATCAACGAGAGAAAAATACACACCCCAAAAAATGTGGTTTGTGTCGGAACGAGGGACATAACAAGAATAATTGTCTTTATCGTACTAATGCTCCCGATGGAAATTAGTTTATTGTAATAAAATTAGTTCATTTTGTATTTGTATGCTTATTTACAATATTTAATTAAACTTTGTTATTTTTATGGACTCAATTTTATTTAAGTTTTTTAATAATTATAAAAATTAAAATTTAATTATTAAAAAAAATAACATTGTTTTTACTTAATTATTTAGAATAATAATTCCTTAAATTAATAATTTAATTAAAATAATAATTAATTAAATTAATAATTAATGAAACTTAAATTAATAATTTAATTAAAATGATAATTATTGATTAATAAAATTTATATTTATTATTATGAAAGATGTTAACAAATTAAACATAATATTTACATTTACAAATTATAACTATCCACTCTCTTGTACTTGTGCATGATTAAACTCCCAATATTTGTGCCTACTAAATAGCACATTACTTATAAAATCAAATATAATATTTAAAAATAAATAAAAATAAATAAAAATAAAAACTGTACATGGGAAATCGGTTTCCCACACACCGATTTCCCTTCACTATATTTAAAAAAAAAAAAATTACCATTAAGAAGTCGGTTTCAGAAGTACCAATTTCTCAGCTTTCAATTTTTTTTTTCAAAAGCATGGTAGAGTGGTATATAATTTGAAAAGAGTGGTAGTATGATATTTCATTTTCCTTTTAGTGGTATAATTAAAAAAAAAAAAAAATTTATGTATATGTTTCTCAGGTTCAGTTGAGATGATCTATGAGGACAAGGCCGAAGTTAAAAATTTTGATGTTAGGGGAGTTTATTTTATGGAACCATTTCTCTCTTCTCTTAGAAATCAATACATCCTTGTGGCGGTGGATTACATGTCAAAGTGGAATTAAGTTGTGGCTTCCCAACAAATGATGCTAAGGTAGTGATTTAACTCTTTAAAAAGGTAACCTTTATGAGGTTCGGTGTGCCAATGATGGTGATCAGTGATGGCAACTTTCATTTCATAGCTAAACAATTTGAAGGCCATCTAAAAAAGTATGGAGTGAAGCACATAATTGCGACAACATATCACCCTCAAACTAGCGAACAAGTAGAAGTCTCCAATAGAGAGAGATCAAGTGCATTCTTGATAACATTGTCTCTTCGTCAAGGAAGGACTGGTCGATGAAGCCCGATGATGTGCTTTGGGACTATCATAAAACATACAAGATTTCTATCGGTATGACTCATAACAAGTTGATCTATGAAAACTCTTGTCACCTCTCAGTTGAGCTCAAACATAAAGGATAGTGGACAACAAAGACCCTTAACTTTGATTTGAAGGCTGCTAGTGAAAAAAGGAAGCTCCAACTCCATGAGCTTGATGAGTTGAGGTTGGACGCTTATGAGAATGTCAAACTCTACAAAGAAAAAACCAAGAAGTGGCATGATAAGCACATAACCAGAAAGGAGTTCAAGGAAGGTGACTTCGTGGTACTTTTCAATGCATAATTCAAGCTATTTTCGAGTAAACATCACTCGAGGTGGTCTGGGTCATTTCAAATCCGCAAGGTGTTCTCATTTGGAGTTGTAGAAATCTGGACTTAAGCCACTGGAGTTTTCATAGTGAATGATCAAAGGTTGAAGCATTATGTAGATGGGAATCCAATAGAGAAGCGGGTAGGTCTTATCCTTCGATCTCCAACTTAAGATTTTCAAAGAGAAGGTCAAGTTAAGGACCATAAATAAGTGTTATATGGGAGGCAAACCAAGTTTTAAGTTTTCAAAAATTTCTTTATCGGATACATCTTATTGTTATTTATCTTCTTCGCATGCAGCTGCTCAAGCTTATCCCATTAGGATTTAGCATTTGTCTCCCCACTAATGTGGTTTCACACATTATCATCAACCCACTAACGAATGTATCCACATACTTGTCTATTTAGTAGAGTCCACTAATCAACAATCTTATTATTCGGCTTCGTTGCATGAAACACAAGTTGGTGAAAACTCTTCACATAAAGCAAATCCTCCATTTTATTTTTTAAAAAGGCATCATTTGACCCATTCAAGGTCGCCGTCTGAGTTGTATTGAATTCCATAATTTACCACAATATATTACCACAAGAGATCCTAAACTTTGATGCTAGTTGTTGGCATCAAAGCGCACAACGAAAGCTTGTTAAATAAATTATTTTCTTGTGGAACCTGAACTCATAAATTACCAACAAAAATCCAACACCAATAATAATAACAATTTAACGTGGAAAATCCCTTAATGCAAAGGTAAAATCGAAGAGTCGTCCAGACCAAAGAAATAACTTCACTATATGAAATAATGAGTACAACCAAAATTTCACTTAGTAACACTAGAGAACAATAATAATCACCATATGGTGAAAACTAAACAATATAACAGAACACTTCTGTAAAAGTGGATATCACAAACTGACTCTCAGAAAAGACAACTACTAATAAGAATTATTAGAATAACAAACTCAGTGCAATAAACAACATACTAAAATTTCATCCAAAACACATAGCATTTGTCAAATCAACATCCACCACCAATACCAAAAACTTCTTCTCTTTCTCGGTCATTGCTTTGTTCACATTGCAGCACTTTCATTAAATTTCTTACGTCCTTGTATTGTAGCACACACAAGCTTCATATTTAATTTTTATATTAGGGATATTGAATTCCTTTCCTCAACACACACGATCTTGTCTCAAATAAAACAACAAAAACATCTTTTCTTTTTCCTTTGTTTTTTTTTTTTTTTTTCTATTTAGTTGGCATGGGCTCTCACTTGAGGAGGAAGCCACCCAATATACGCCTATATGAATAGTGATTATCTTTTCTTCATTCAATAAACAAAAAATGCAGTAAAATATTTATGATGGTTGTAAAGTTATTTCATTTTATAACTATAGTATATTGACCTTTTTTTAAAAAATAAATAACTTTTAAATATTTTCAAAATTAAAATTACATAATATATATTTCATTATATGTTAATAAATTTTACTATTATAGATTTTTTTTTATCACTTAAATTAATTTACTACATTATTGTAGGAACCATTTTGGATCAAGTACAAATACTCGTCATTGAATAGAATGTACTTAGAAAAAGTCTTGAACAAGAAAATAATTAGATTGTAAACGCTCTTC
>NC_021165.2:50174662-50182538 GCF_000331145.2 Cicer arietinum
GCTCTTCCACAAAAGTTTTCCACGATTATTGAGAAAACTAGAAGGTTTCTAGCAAGTAGTTTGAAAAAGGCAATGAGGAGAATACTTAGTCTCGATTGACAGTTGAAAACATAGTTCCTCAATGGCGCAAAAGTTTGCCAAGATTGATGAGATTACTAAAAGGTCTCTAGTGCGTAGTCCGAATAGACAATTGGAAGAATACATAGTCTAGAGAGGCATTGTACGAATTTAACTCAATAGGCTAGTGAAACCATGATTTTTGGGAAAATTCAGAGACTATAATTCTGGTTTAGAGTTTAGGGTTTATGCTCGAGAGGCTGAGTAAATAATACTCAACTCAAGAGGCAAGTGAAACTAGTATTTATGAGAGGAATCTAGATATTGAAATTCGGACTACCTATTGAGGCTTCATAACACAAAGATCTTGGAGAGACTTGATACTATTCAATGCTTGGAGAGACAAGAAAACAAAACTTATCCTAGAGAAGCTTTAAGAATACTCAAATACTATAGTTGATTAAGTCGCTTATTATACGACGACAAAATCTTTTTATAAAGAGAGGACAACATGTACCAATAGTTTTTGCGAACTAGTATAAAAATATTTGTGTTTTTTCCTTGTCTCATATCTCTTAATTTTGTGTCTATGTTTTTATATTTTAGCTTCAATTTGTATTTTATCTAGTTGTGTTAAAAAATGACAAAATTTTCATAAAGAACTAATGTTAAAAGAAAAAATTTTAAATTAATCGACACAATTCAAACAACTATTTTTTGTGTATTGAAGTACCTTCACATATTATTATTTTTTTCTCAATATTAAAATATAAGGGTTTTATGCTAATAAATGAAAATCTTCAAGAATAATTAAAATATCCAACTATAAAGAATTTATATGAATAAAAAAATATTATCCATTATTATATAATAAATATCCATTATTAATAATGTGAATTATTGAATAATATGTATTTATAGAAACCGCTATGTAAGTATAAAATTCATTTTTAAAAAGGTGTATAATACAAAATAGTTCACTAACTTATCCATGAATAAATTAAAATTGAATATTTATAAACATATTATTATTATTTTGTAAAAGGAAAATTTTATTCACAATTTTTCTATGTATTATAAATATTGGATTTATGCATTCCAGTATATTAAACTTACGTTATTATTTTAATTTATTATG
The DNA here is from genome assembly GCF_000331145.2 of Cicer arietinum. Classification (NCBI taxonomy): domain Eukaryota; kingdom Viridiplantae; phylum Streptophyta; class Magnoliopsida; order Fabales; family Fabaceae; genus Cicer; species Cicer arietinum. The sequence continues at coordinate 50,175,858 of NC_021165.2, forward strand.
AAATTACATCACAAGATTTTCTTAAATTAACATTTATTTATTCTTCATTAATTATTATTTTTTTATTGAAAATTCTAAATATAATCGAATTAACTTTATTTATTCTACACTATTATTCTTTAAATGAAAAATTTTAATTACCTTAAATTTCAAAATAAATGTCACAATAGTTTATTCCATTGACACAAAAATAAAAATAAAAATGTGTTAATTTTAATTTATTATAAAAACTAAAAAGGTTTTTTATATTTTAAATCATCAAAAAATATTTTTCCTATACATTATTGGCTAAATAGTATATGTGGTCCCTTAACTTAATTTCAATTAACGTTTTAGTCATTTATCTCTTTTTTATTTTAATTTGGTCATTTATTTTAATTTTAAGTAACAATTTGATCTTTTATGTTTTAAAATGTCAACAATATTATCCTTTTTTTTACAAAAAAATCAAAAAATTCATCAAAATTTTCAAACATAATCCATAAAATTAATTATCATCTTCAATATAATGCAAATTTCATTAAATTCATAACTTAAATCTTTAAATAAACTCATATTTTAATTATTTATTTGATGAATTTGATGTTGTTGGAGATAAAAGTGAGTTTATTGTAATATTTGAGTTATGAATTAATTTGAGTTATGAATATTTGAGTTTATTGTAATATTTATTGAATATTTGAGTTTAATTTTTTGAATTTTTGTTAAAAAAAAAAAAGATAACATTGTTGACATTTTAAAATATAAAAGATCAAATTGTCAATTAAAATTAAAATAAAGGACCAAATCAAAAAAAATAAAAGTCTAAAAACATTAACTGAAATTAAATTAAAGGTCGCAGATGCTATTTAGTCTACTTTATTACATCATTTTTATTTTTAAATTAAATTTTTAATCAGTTAATTTAATTTTATAAAAGTAATACATAGTAAATTAAATGCTTATTTAAAAATGTAAATATCTCATTTATTTTACTAAAGCAAAAAATTTATATTAACAAAGTAGGAAAAATATACAAGAACACGAGAAACAATACCGAAAACAGATTAAATCAAGATACCAAATTTATAAACTCATATTCCAGTTCATAATGCCACCCATCAATTTAAATTAATGACACATTTTGTTTTTAAGAAAATATATGTGAAGACACTTCAGAAAAAAAAAAGTATATAGACTCATATAAATGTAAACATGATATATCTAATTAACAACATAATATTACTCCAAAAATTAATATTTATTTTAATTTTTATAAAATATTTGTAATAATACCTCAGAAGTTATTATTATTCCATATCTAAATATATCTAAAGAGTGAGGTTTGACCGAAAATTTTGTAAACAAGTTTACAAATGATTGGAAAGGATTTTGATGTCATATTCTTTGTAATATTTAATCATAAAAATTGAACATCAATATCAATATAATATATTAAAATAAATTCTCAAAATATTATATTCTCACATCACATTTTTATATGTCATGTAACGCTAATTTTATCACATCATTCAATAGAATAAGGTGACACTTCTAAAATTTATTATTTTTTATTTTATTTTATTAATTTTTTATGTATATCTCTATAATTATAAAACAATAATAAAAAAATATAATCCTCATTAAAAACTTGATTTAATTGTTATTTACTTTTTTCATTCATTGCATATAAATAAATCACAATATTTAAACTATATTTTAATAAATAAAATGTAGCAACCATAAATTAACATAAAATATCTAAAAACATAACCATCACATATTAATAATTAATAATTAAATTTATGGACAAACAATTCAATAATGTTTAAGTTAAATGAATAAAAAATATTGAAACCCGATCGTTAAATTAGCAAGTCTTTGCAAAAAAAAAAAAACAGTAAAAGATATTTTTTTAAAATAAAAATATTAAATTATATTAAATATTTTCAAAATAATATACAACTTGTGTCCATTTTTCTCTTATTAGTGTTCGAATACATATAAAGAAAATATTTAAAATCAAATGTATAGTGATTTTTATTATTTCCAATATTATTTTATATTTTTGTTGTAAAAAATAATTCTTTGAGTTTGTTCATTATATACACTCTCTATAAAGGATAATTAAATCAAAATATTTTTGAAAGAAGCATGTGACATAATACCTGTAATTAAGAAATAGTTATCAAAAGTTTAAGTAGTAATGAAACATAAAATATAAGAAATAGTAGTTCATTCAATTAGTCAAAAAAGAATAAAAAAAATAATAGTACTTAAAATAAAAAGTAAAATAAAAATAATGATTATATAAAAGTCAATGCTTACAAAAACATCTATTTTTATAGGAAGAAAATATTCTATAATGATTGAATGCTTAAAATAAAACAAAATATTCACAAACATTCACTCATATTTTTTTAATAATATTTTTAGAGTGAAAATCACTCATATTTTATTTTAATCTTTTTAATTATGTATACAAACAATCACTCATCTTTTTTTAATCATATATTTTAGAGTGAAAATCACTCATTTTATTACAACTTTTTTAATTGTTTACATTCTATTTATTCTTTTATTATACAACCACTATTCTTATAAACTCATAAACTTACAAATATTGAATTTTTTCATCAGATTGATACATTTATACATCATAAATATTACTTTCAAACTTGACTAAAAATTTACATTTAAAGAAAATTTTACAAATTACACCCTCGAAGCGCACGGGCTATATTCTAGTTATACATAATAAATAAGAATTATATTACTTTAAAAATTATTTTAGAAAATTAATATTAAATTAACTTAAATTCATTTTATGATTATAACTTTAATTATTATTTTAATAAGGAATTCATGCTTTTTGAATTTTTAATTAAATGTATTTATTATTGTAAAAAAATTAAATATATTTTATTTGACAAAATCCAAATAAAAGTTTTACGTAATTTATTGTTTTTTCTTTGCTTACCTTTCTTTCTGTATAAGTAATACATATTTCAAAATTAATATATTTATTTAACCAAAAGCATATAAGTTTAATGAAAATATTATTGAAAAAGATTTTACAGAAATATTATTGAAAAAGATTTTTATATTAGTATTTTAAAAAGAAATTTTACAATAAAGATGTGATGATGATGGTGGTGAGATATGATTGGACGCAATAGAATATTTTTTGCTATTGGTGTGTAATTATTAAACTTTAAAATCGATCTGAAAATATGTGTTATATATTATGCATTTATGTATAATTTCATTAACTAATTATTTAATTAAAATTACTTTTTTAATTTATAAAGTAAAACTGATTTTAAAAGTTTAATCAAACTTTTGACCAAAAAAATAAAAATCAAACCAACTGTTTTCCAAGAGAGATAGTCCATCGGCACATTTCACAATGGAATTACTTCCCTATAAATATATATGGTTGCATTGATACCTTTGACACCACAAAATAATACACCCAACTCTCCAAAATGATGTTGTTCACTCTTGGTTGCTAGTAGAATGTTAGGAAATTGATATTTCACTATTTTATCTCTTTCACATATGTTTTCAAACATATAATTCTATATATACTTGGCAATAATAATTTTTGATTTTTTTTTCTTTCTATTTCATTTTGTCTCCTCTAGATCCATGGTAAAGAAAAAACAAAACTCGGTCCATGGATCATCATTGTAGGAAATATTTTATTTATTTTCTTCTTTGTTTTACTCTGCATTGTTGTTCAATCATGACAATGATCATGAGAAGTCTTCCAACGACTGTGATTTCTTTGATTAAGTATGAAACCATACTGTGATTACCCGTGATCTTCAAAGATTTTGACACCACAAGGTAAATAATACATAACTTTTATGTAATAAATATAATTAAAATTATAAGCATGTTGCTTTATATTTACTTTAATTTATTTTGAACATATTGATTTTATTCTAACAAAACTCTTTAATATGCAAATTTTACAAAGATGGCATGGTTTCCCAAGTGGATGGCAGGCAATATATGTTGCTGAAGAAATTTATTATCAGCATGCTGATGTGGTCATAATTGCAGTTACACTTGTGACGAAAGTTTCTGAGGAAACAAGTTGAATATAACAATTTATAGCTCTCTATATAGGATAACTATTCATTATGATGGAAGAATTAAAGGCTCTATGTATAGGATAGCTATTTGTTGTTAGTGAAATAAAAAAGCTAGTCTTATGTTGTATGAATTCGAAATTGAATGTAATGTAGTTGTTATTCATTGTTTGCGGAATAACAAAATGTCGTAAATTGATATATTGTACAATAATTAATAACCTTGTTTGACAAAGATATATATATATTCATTATCCAAGGAATTAAATTTTCCTAATTTGTTGACATTTTATTGAGAAAGATATCTATTAAATTAATTTCCATAGAATAAAAATGTTGTCATTTTATCTTAGCTAGTTTCTTTTTTAATAAACGAAAACTTATCGTTAATAAAAATGTTAGCTAAAAACTTTATTAAAATAAAATCAAATACAAAAATATGAGGGACATAAACTTAATCTTAAAAAAGTTCATCAAGCTAAGAAGGTTTTATAACACTTTGAATCTGAGTTGTGTTTTGTGTATTATTTTCATTTCTTAGAAATCATGACCTCTATAAAAAGTTTTTCAATGATAGTAGAATGTTTTCCTAAATATCTAATAGTTATTGCATGTTCTTCCTCATTGATATATCTCCCACCATTTATTTTTCTAGTATCTTTATCTTTAAAAAATTGTCACAATACTTCCAAATCCTGAGCAACTCTACTATGTAAGTTCTCATCTATGAAAATAATATTTTGACATGTTATATTCTTGTCTAACACTGCATAACTCCAATAATTCACAATACACAGATCTGCACATTTTTTTTCCTCATTTCTTTGTTGTTATGTGTTATTTGGATAAGATGAGTTAGATCCAAAGACCTCAACAATATCATTTTTAGAGCTCGTAGGGGAATGATTTATGTTTGCAGGATCTAATGGAAACTCTTCAATTTGACCATTTCCTACATTATACTAGGAATATTCTTACCAACTATAGGTTTAAGATTATAAGAATCATTTGCATTTTGAATAACATGGACCTCATTTTCTTGAAGTGTCTTAGAAATGATTTTTGAATTACTAAATTCTTTATTTTATTGTTTACCTTATGAAATTTTGATTCATTGTCATATGTATTAGCTTCTTGTCAATAAATAATAACATCGTGAGGTTCATGAAAGTAAATCTCACTTTTTGTACATAGTGAGAATAGAAATGACATAAATAATGCTATATATTTTTTTGTTTAATATAAGTAAATTAGTCTTATTTTGATCTTTTACACGTAAACTATGTCCCCTCATAATAGATTTGGCATCTTTTCTTCTTTATTTGTATCAATAAATTTTTGGGGTGATGCTAATGATTGGTTGTTCCAAGAATGCCAAAATACTTCGGGATGTCAGTATTGATAATTATGCCTTTGCACCTCGATTTTAATTTAAAAAACTAATAGTTTAATATGCATTATTTGAAAATATTGCCACAAACTATAACATATAATGATATAAGCACATATTGGGCATAATATACATAGTATAGAAGGATTGCATGTAGAACTCAGGCTCTAATTAAAGTGACTTATAGATAGATTGACTTCATAAGACATTGCTGGTGTTTTTACAAGAACTTGAAAACACAAGCACGTGGTTTAGAAAACGACATTTCTTTCCAATTTGTCCATATTACTCTGTAAGTACTTGTACATTACTAAGCTTCACATTCAGAATCAAGTCCTTACAAGATTTGTGTAATATGCAATATCAAATATAAAATTACTTGTAGCATCAAAGAGAGATATATAATGTTGTTTGATGTGTTATTATATTGATGACAATGGCTTTGCAATTTTGAAAGAAACGAAAAAACCAAGCATTTGGATCACATTTTTTAGAGTATTTGAAAGAAGTCTCCTTTTTCTAGGTGAAACGTGATGGATTTTTTTATTTTTATTTTATATTTGCAGAAATAGAATTATATACATGTGATATATTTTTGTAAAGAAGTCTCCTTTTGTAGAGAAAATTTTAATCATAAATTTATTTCATTGTTCTATATATATAGATCTAATTTACAATATAAAAACTTATCATATTCCTGAATTAAGGAACATGTTCTAAATATATTTTAAACATACATATAAATTACATATTCAAATAATATAATTTTAAATATATTTAAATTAAATAAAAATTTAAATTTAAATTAAATCTTCTAAATATATTTAAGTATATTATTTTCGACAAAACATTGGACCAAATCAATAATATATCGATCCTCCTAATGAAAATAGAGAAGCTTTTGATAATAAGATAACATACATTATTAAAAACGTTGTGTGTATATGTATCACTTAGAAGCAAATTTCTTATGTGCAATGAATCAATCATAGATTTCATATATTAAATAAATGTAAAAAATGGAAACAATCTTTTTAAAATTTGGTTATATATAAATTTAAGAACTGAATATAAAAAATAGTACCGAAAATTCAAGACATTTACTACTAACTAACTGGTCTTGGAATTTAAATGAAATTTATCTATAGATTTACTAATGTTAGATTATATAAACGTTATTTCACCTCTTTAGCCTTGAAGTATATATATATA
>NC_021165.2:50182548-50267313 GCF_000331145.2 Cicer arietinum
TATATATATATATTATACCTCATTTCAATTAGGATTGGCATAGATGATTGGACTTTCCACTCACACTCTAGTTCATTTGGGTTTGTGGCCAACTTTATAAATATTTTGTGGTCGATTAAAATCTTCACAAATTAGTGACCGAAAAAGCCGTCACAAATACAAAAATTGAAATTGGTCTTTATTTGTGATTGAAAAAGCCCTCACAAATTCTTAAACATTTAACTGGATTTTGTGGCTGCCTAAGCCCTCACAAAATCACAACACAAAAGATTGAAGTGACATGTCCATTTGTGGCTGAATAGGCCGCCACAAAAGCAAGTGAACGTTACTATTTCTGGCTGCAAAGGCAGCCTTTGCAGCCACAAAGGAAGAATATTGACGTTGGAATTTCTGGCCGCCCAGGCCGCCACAAAGGTTAAGACCGTTACATTTTGTGGCGGCAAAGGCCACCACAAACAACAATAGTACCGTTGGCAGTTCTGGTCGCCCAGGCCGCCACAAATGTCTAATATCCGTTGGTCATTGTGGCTGTTTTGGCCGCCACAAAGGATCAAGCATATCCGTTGGCCATTGGTCATTGTGTGCGCGGGCGTGCGTGCGTGCGTGTGTGTGTGCGTGTGTGTGTGTGTGTGTGTGTGTTGTCCTAGTTAATTATTGTGTGTTTAATTTTGGGTTTGTAAAATATTATTTATAAATTTTGGGTTTGTAAGACATTATTTGTTAATTTTGGAATGCATGTTTTATTTGATTTTGTGGTAATTACTTTAATTATTATTAATATTATATTTTTATATATAATATTTATTTTAATTTTAATATTTAATTTTAATTTATTTGTAATTAAAATTTATCTTTAATTATAATTATAATTTAAATATTTTATTTTAAATTTAATTTAAATTTTTAATTATATTCAGATTAGTTTATTATATATAAAATTTAATTTATAATGATATTATATTTTAAATTTAATTATAATTTAAATTTAAATTTTAAATTTATATTTATATTAATTTATTATATATAATATTATAATACAGTATTAATTTTGAATTTAAAAAATTAATTTTTTAATATACGTAATATTTTGTGGCGGCCTAAGCCCTCACAAAATATTTATTTTTTAATTTGGATAGTACTTTGTGACGGCCTAAACCCTCACAAATGAGGGATTTTGTGGCGGTCTGGACCCTCACAAAGGCTGAATTTTTTAAAATCAGCCTGTCCTTTGTGGCGGCCTGTGCCCTCACAAAGGCATGTTTTTGTGGCTGCAAAGGCCCTCACAAAGGCAGCATTTTGTGGCTGCAAAGACCCTCACAAATAGCAACGTGTTTTACAAACTTTGTGGCTACAAAAGTCCTCACAAAAGTTTGTGACCAGCTTATTTGTGGCTACCTAAGGCCGCCACAAATAACCCTTTTGTGGTTGCTATTTGCCCTTTGTAAGGGCTTTTGGCCCTCACAAATTCCTTCTTTTCTTGTAGTGTTTATTTAATAGATGATACCTAAATTTATTTGTAAATATTTAATGAAGTTTGTATGGTTTTTCTAATCTTTTATGAGGATACTCTTCTCCTAATTTAAATATTTGTTTAACAAAAAAAAATCGGTCCTTATTTTTAAGAAATCATTTATTTGTTTATTTTTTAAAGCAAAAATATCATTGAACAAAATCTAAATTTCATTTTCATGGAAATTTTTATATAATAATGCCATTAAATATGATATCCTTTAAAAAAAAAATCCTATATCCCTTATCAAGTTTAGTAAATGCTACTTTCCTTATATTATTTATAGAAAATATGTTTTTTTTTTCTTATTAAATGATAATCATGATAAAATATATGTATTATTGTCACTCGTATAAAAGATGTGTTTAAAGTTGAATTCTTTTAAAATATCTCACGTCCATCGTGAAACTAATATTATTATTATTTATCTTCACTCATCGTGTTAACCGATATGAGTTTGATAACTTTTCTTATGGGCATTTAGTTTTTTGTCTCTTTATAACTTCTTGGGACTTGACCCCATAATTTCACCCCAAAAAAAACTTGGGTGTAAAACAAAATAAATGAAAATTGAATTGTGTTGGATTTAAATCCTTTTTCAAAATACAAAGTATGAAAAATCTTTTTCAAAGATATGTTTTAGAAACCTTTTCATGTAAACAACCAGTTTTAAACAGAATTTTAAATAAAGTTGTAAGCAAGGGAAATAGATAAATGCAAAAATTTATATTATTTATTATCAACTTAGTTGCTACATCTAATTTTTTTAACTGTGATAAATTTCCATTATATCACCCGAACCTTGACTATATTTTAATCTTTTCAAGTTCGGCATGGTACAATCAAGTCATTCAGAAAACAACCAATACTCATATATATTTCCTTAAAAAACCATGCTGAAAACTTTTTTAAAAAAGAAAACATATTTTACGGTGTTTAAATTCCATTAGACAAAATACCGTGAATATTTATGCATCCATGAATGTTTGTATTCTAGAAACGTTTTTGACATTTATTACATTCTATTTAACTCCGCTCATCATAAATTCTGTATTTTTCTATCCTTTATCATCAGATAAAAAAAGTTAAGGAAAATAAAATCATTATTTTCATGAAAATTTTGTGTGGTAAACAAAAATTTCAACCATGAGTGTTTGTATTCTAGTAACGTTTTTGACATTTATTACATTCTATTTTAACTCCGCTCATCATAAATTCTGTATTTTCCTATCGTTTATCATTAGATAAAAAAGTTAAAAAAAATAAAATCATTATTTTCATGAAAATTTTGTATGGCAAACAAAATTTGTATGGCAAACAAAATTTTCACCCATGAATGTTTGTATTCTAGTAACGTGCTTGATATTTATTAGATTCTATTTACCTCGGGTCATTATAAATTCTGCATTTTTCTATCGTTTGCATTAGATAAAAAAGTTAAGAAAAATGAAATCATTATTTTCATTAAAAATTTGTTTGGTAAACAAATAAAATGGATAATCAAGAAATTTATATTAAATATAATCAAATTAATATATATTAAATCTTTAAAATTGATTTTGTTTAAGGAAAAGAAAAAAGAAATTTATAAGCTAAAATTTATTAAGAAAAACAAGAAACTTGGGTGACACAAAGCTAATCCAGAAAAAAAAATAAAAAAGTTCTTTAGCTTAAGCATGTGTTTTGAGCAAGTATTATATATTAATGTGTTTCCTTCAGCATATTATTTGTATGTGTCTTATAAATCAGCACTTTAAAAGGCTATTCATTGGTATTAAAATAATTTTACTAATATCCAATAGTTTCTGAATTCTTTCTTCCTCAAGAGTATATATTATGTCATTTGTTTCTTTAACATCTTTATATTTCAAAATTAAAAACACATAATATATATTTCACTATATTTTACAAAATTTCATTATTACAAAAGTATATTTTTTTTTTCTCACATAAATTAATTTATGTCAATATTGAAGGAGCCTGTTTGAATCACATACAAAGACTCGTTATTGATGTTTTAATGATAATAAAACAAAAATAATAATTGTCGGTTGACCTATTTACTCTAATTGTGTAGGATATATATATAGTTGAGTCAAAACATTTATTATAGCTATCCACAATAGTAACATAAGTAAATGAAAGTTAGTAACTACTATTTATGTGTTATTCATTAAGAAGAAATACTATTAGTATTATTGTCTAACAATCAATTAACTATGAGTTGCATATGGTAGAGTTAAATATAACTGGGTTAAAGTCTTTATGATAAAAGTAAATATAATTATGGGTTAAACCATAGTTTGGCAAGATTAGTATTAACATCTTTTGGTGATGTCACCATTTAGAATAATCTAATCAAACAAATAAAACCCAAGACGTGTTGAAAATACAAATGAGCTTTTGAATCAAGACTTTAAGTCATGATGACAATAAGAACCTGATTGAATCTTGACTATCTAGTACAACAATCATTAACTACAACAAGAAGCTTCCTCTAGAACGCACTCCTTTTAATGAAGTATTGTCTCTAACTCAAAAATCAAGACGATGATGCAAATTAGCACATAAATAGAAGTGAGATGTCAAATCCTATAGTAACTACAAGATAGCTATCATATTATCTACAAAGTAAAGTGTGTAAGATCGAGTGACTACATGACGATTGTTCTCAATGGTTATAACTTTCGGAGTACGTAATGAGCCTTACTTGAACTTAAGAAAGTGACGGTGATAACAACGATCATGCAATTGAGAAAATAAAATTGCAAAGTACAATTGAATAGAACAATGATAAAAAAGACCTATTTTTAAGGTCATTTGTCTACAATATGATTGTTTTAATACCCACCTTTGGAATAAAAAAAATGATCCAACTTGCACATTGATAGACCGTCTAGACTCGACTAAGTGAACCTTCTACTATGTAAAGGAATATCAATAAGATCCAAAACCTTAATCAAACTATTAAAACTTTGAAAATCTTTTGACATAATAAACTCCCTTTTAATGACTTTTTATTCTGAATTTCAAACAGAATTAAAATCACTACAAATACACCATAGAGAGCCTCGAATACTCTGAACTTTATCAAGTAACTAGTTTCCTAATAAATGTTTACTTTTACTATCACAATGAGCATAAACATTTGCAAGAGTAAAAGATTATCATGAGGACATATATCTTCTGCCTAGAACAAGCACATGATTTAAACATGTTGAATATTTCACCTCGATAGAATTAGTATTCCAAAAAGTAAAAAGACCTCCAAAAGAACTTACTAAAGGTTTAAAAGAAAAACCCAGAACCCCAAAGCTTACAAGAGAAAAGTTGATCCACAATGTCCATCATTGTTTCTTGAATACTGAAAATGTCAAACTTCTTACCTCACTCTTGAGATAACAAACAATAATCCAACCTGTTCATTGATAGACCATCTAGACTCGACTAAGTGAATCTTCTACCATGTAAAGGAATATCAATAAAATCCAAAGCCTTAATTAAACTATTAAAACTTTAAATATTTTTTGACATAATAAACTCCGTTTTACTAATCATTTCTTATGAATTTCAAACAAAATTTAAAATAACACAAATACACCTTATAGAGCCTTGAAAACTCTAAACTTTATCAAGCAATTAGTTCCATAGTGAATGTTTACTTTTACTATCACAAGGAGCATAAACATTTGCAAAAGTAAAAAATTCTCATGAGGATATACATCTTCCGCCTAAGACAAGCATATTCTTTGAACATTTTAAATATTCCACCTCGATAGAATTGGTATTCCATAAAGTAAGAAGACCTCCAAAAGAACTTACTGAAGGTTTAAAACAAAAACCCATATCCAAAGAACCCCAAAGCTTAGAAGAGAAAAATAGATCCAACATTTCCATCATTGTTTCTTGAATACAAAAAATATCAATCTTTTTATCCATTCAGTCTTGAGATAACAAAAAATGATCCAACTTATTCATTGATAGACCACCTAGACTCGACCAAGTGAATCTTCTACCATGTAAAAGAATATCAATAAGATTCAAAGCCTTAATCAAACTATTAAAATTTTGAACATCTTTGGACATAATCAACTCACATCTACTGATCCTTTTTTAAGAAGTTCGAATGAAATTAAAATCACCACAAATACACCTTAAAGAGCCTTGAAAACTCTGAACTGTATGAAGTAACTAGTTCCATAATAAACATTTACTATTACTATCACAAGGAGCATAAACATTTGCAACAGTAAAAAATTCTCTTTGAGGACATACATCTTCCACCTAAAACAAACACGTGATTTAAACATGTTTAATATTCCACCTTGATAGAATTAGTATTCCATAAAGTAAGAAGACCTCTAGAAAACCCTACTGAAGGTTTAAAAGAAAAACCCAGATCCAAAGAACCCATAAGATTAGAATAGAAAAATTGATCCACCATTTCCATCTTTGTTTCTTGAATACAACAAATATCTAGCTTCTTATCCTTCACTCTTGAGATAACAGAAAACGATCCAAACTGTTCATTGATAGACAATCTAGACTCAACCAAGTGAACCTTTTACCATGTTAGGGAAGATAACTAAGATCCAAAACCTCAATAAAATTATTAAAACTTTGAACATCTTTTGACATAATAAACTCCCTTTTACAGATCATTTCTTCTATATTTCGAATAAAATGGAAATCATCGCAAATACACCATAAAGAGCCTTGAATACTCTGAACTTTATCAAGTAACTAGTTCCACAATACATGTGTATTGTTGTTATCATAAAGAGCATAAACATTTACAAGAGTAAAACATTCTCTTTAGGACATATGTTTTCCATCTTTGACAAGAACATGATTTAAAGATGTAGAATATTCCACCTCGATAGAACTAGTATTCCATAAACTAAGAATACCTATTGAAGATTTAAAATAAAAATCGACACCCAAAGAACCCCAAAGCTTAGAATAGAAAAATTGATCCACCCTTTCCATTTTTTTCTTGAATACATAAAATATCAAACTGCCTCACCACTCTCTTACCATCATCCCCCTCCTACCCTTTTTTTCTCTTTCGTCAACCCTCTTAATTCATTTATCTTCTCTTTCTTCAAAAAAAATTAAATTTCCAACTATGTTTTTTCTCCATATTAAAATGATACCCTATACACTTTCCAAAATTCCAAACATCCTCTGCGACCTCTGGGCCATCCTTATAGATCGACCATGGAATTTTTCCTATCAGAATTCAAAGAACAACCACACTGCGCCACAAATAGCATTTTACAACACTTTTTTTTATCTAAAAGCGTTGTTGTATAATATTTTAAAATTAACAGAGGATACAACAACACTTTTCTGATAAGTGCTTTTGCAAAAGCACTGTTGTAGGATCATATAGGATCATAATGCTTACATCACTTTTGCTGAAAGCACCGTTATAGGGTCATATAGCGTTTTCACATAATGTTTACAACGCTTTTAGAGTGCTTTGGATATAAGCGTTGTAAAATATAACACTCGCACATAATGTTTACAACGCTTTGTATAGAAGCGTGTAAAATATAGCGATCCCACATTATGTTTACATCGTTTTTAGAGCGCTTTGTATATAGCGCTGTAAAATTTAGCACTTTCACATAATCACAAGGTCTTTTAGAGTGCTTTGTATATAAGTGCTATAAAATGATGCGTGTTTGATAAAAATTATTCTCTTTAAGTATATAATTTTATTTTTAAGTATATGTATATAACTATACATAACCCTTTCACGTAATTTTATTTTTAATGTGTATACCACAAATTCTAGCTATTATATATTATTGATAAATAAATTAAAACATATTTAATACGTTCTCTCCCTAACCATACGAACCCTACTCTCCTTTAGTGTATGAACCCTCTTCTACTGTGCGCCCTCTTCTCGCTGAACCCTCCTCTATTGTACGTCTATTTCTACTAAGTGATTGTTGTCTCAGGTACTGTATTTATTAATTTGTTGTTGTCACTAAAACTAATAAATTGTTACTTGATAAATCATATAAAATGTTACTTGATAGTAGATGGCATAACTTTGATAAATCATATAAATTGTTACCTGATAAATCATATAAAATGTGTTATGTTATGAAAAAGAACTTACTTGATTAGAAGTATTATTAGAAGACTGTCTAAATAATTCCAACTTACGTCTTTTCTTTCTCTCCATTTCCATGGTAGGCCTCACCCTTCTACGAAGTTGCATCTTAGAAGTACCTACTACCTGAAAAACATTCTTAGATATACCATTAGCAATTGCATTTAGCCTACAATCTGCGATACTTTCAAGAGGAGGAATACCATCGGGATTACAATTAAAGGTAGAGCAACACGTCTTCTTAGGATTACCTCTGCAAACCGCCACACCGTTCTCCCTTTCGTTAATATCCAACTCCTTCGTTTCTAACAAAATTGGTTCCGCAACTAAAACAAATCCCCTTATCAAAAAAGATGTCTCACTTTCGTTAGAGTTCGTCTCTAAACTCTTTCTACATCATTGGCTAATTGATTAAAATGCATTCCCTTATTAGCAGGAGTCGAGTTCTGAGACTCAACTTGTGGATGCTTAATATTCTCTCTCGCAATCCATCACTCCTTAAAAATAGCTTAGTCCTCATTCAATTCATGTACCAACTTACTGACACGTCTCTAATGATCTTCATTATCAAACTCAAAAGATTTAATTGAATCTGAATCAAAAAAATTATCATACTGAGAGTTGTCATTATCCTCCCACATATCATCTTCAAAGGCCCTAAAAAAGGTTCTTAAACAACACAGATTGGAAACATTTCCTCATCAATTTTAATTTTAACAAGACTATTAATCAAATCTAACAAAGACATATTGATTAATACCCTTGCAAAATCAAACCAAAGTTTGTTGTCGTGCGTAAGTGCATTTTAATAAATCTCCCATTTGATGACACATAAAATTTGAAAAAATAGTCATTTCAAACATGTAAAGGAACCCCGCACCTCATCCAAACACATCATTCACTTGCAGCATCTTTCATGTGCCAATCGGATAATGACAAATAAAATATTAAAAAATTCAGAGCTATGTGCGCCGTATACCATAAATTCTCGTTATTATCTCTCACTTGCAACATCTTTCATATGTGAAACTTCCCATGCACAAATTGATTTTGTGATTGAATTTTCCTTATAACTTGACATTTATATTTGCTGGGAATAAACACAGAAACACAACAACAAGTAATACGCAACGGATATAATATTTTCTTAACTTACAAAAACCCGTAAGGAACAAAAAAAAAACATGGCAGTAAATTTATCAAAATAAAATAGCGTAAAGAACACCAATATTTTAACATAAAAACCCCCCCTCAATGCAAGGGTAAAAACCACGAGTTGTATAGACCTAAGAAATAGCTCCACTATAATCAAATAAGAGTACAAGAGAGCACTAAAGCTTACAAATGAAAAGCAAGAAGAAGGAAAAATCCAAAAAAACTTCTGATGTGCAAGCACCATTCCTCCCTTTCAAGACGTTGTTTCGTTGATCCGACCATTGAAAAAGAGGACGTGAATATCGCGAACCTGCTACCTAAAAATCAGTCTGATTCAACGGTTAACGAATGTGCAATCGATGTGTTTTAAAGACTGATTTGATAAAATTGAGTATAAGATTTACTCTTCTCTTTTCTCTTTAGGTAACTACCTTTCTTCCAAAATAGTCTCTTAATCTGCTGTCGCACAGAAACAACGTAATATAGGAGCAAATAACTTGAGTCGTTTTTCAAGTACTTCTGATTATATTAATCAAATTGAGAGTCAACGAGATTAAAAGAAAAAAGGGGATTTCAAATTTAGGTTTGGACAAATTGACAAAACGATTAATCTACTGATTCGAGAGTTTCAAACTTATCATAGACTTTATTAACGAATTTAATTTTTAAATTGTGACTCTATTCCTATTTGAGTGGATTAAGCATCACAATAATTGATATATTACAGTTAACGATCAATCGTCGAAAAACTACAATTTATTCAATGTAAAAATTGAATTATGTCAAAATAATTTTTCGATCCTATTGAGATTCGAATTAAGCAATCAGAATAACAATATAATCGAATAAAGAGAAATAGAGTCATAACATGAAATTAATACTATAAACTAAACCTCAAGAGTCTTGATGAAACTCTGAAATAGTTGATCAATCTGAGAAAATTAGTCTTCCATGAAAATAAATTTGTTTTTACCTTTATGAATCCGAAAAATAAAATGTCCTTCTAAAAAAAGAAAACTCCCAATATATTGTACTCGTTTTTGGACTTTAAAACAAGTGGTCTGCTACTTAAAATTATTACAAAAGCTCAAATCACGAAATCTGCATTTTAGACCCAATAAAGTTTGAAATTGGGCTTTCGTTCCAACATGTAAGCTATAGCTTTGACTTTTAGCTTTCCAACGCCAACTCGTATGTGTTAATCTGATATCCAAAGCTCAAGTTATGGCCTACAGAGCGAGTAGGGGTCAATATGAAAATAAAAAAATTAACATTCAATTTCGACCCAAAGTTTAGAAATAAGCTAAAAAAAATCAAGCTAGGCTATTAAGAACTTTTAAAATGTCACAATAAAAAAGCTAGAAACTTGTGTCCAAAATGATTTGATCATCTCCCTTTTACAACCCTAATCAGACCCCTCTCCACTTAAATAGCGAGACACATGAACTATAATATTTGGGCCTTTCTCCACAAAAGAAGGGAGTCCAATACCCAATACATTTCCCCCTCACAACTATGTGAAGATAATTGTCAAACCAGCAATATCACAACAAGTGTCAAACTTCCCTCTTGGTAATGCTTTAGTCATCATATCTAAACCATTATAATCAATATTAACTTTAGTCAACTCCAACAACTTAGCTTCCAAAACATCACCTATCTAATGATAGCTCACATAAATGTGTTTGAACCTACTATGAAATGTCGAATTCTTATAAAGATGAATAGTAATTTGAGTATTGAAAAATAATAAACTCCTTGCATGTTTCGGTAATGGCAATGAACTATGGCTCAATTGTAGACAATGTTACACATTTCTATAATCTAGACTGCCAAGCCATAGCTCCCTCTGCAAATTTAATCATATAGCCTGAAGTTGACTTCCTCTAATCAATATCTCCATCCATATATGAGTTGGAGTACCCCACCAAAATAGGTTTGTCACCTCCAAAACAAAGCCTCATACATGTTTCGGTAATGGCAATGAACTCTAGCTCAACTGTAGACAATGTTACACATTTCTATAATCTAGACTGCCAAGCAATAGCTCCCTCTGCAAATTTAATCATATAGCCTGAAGTTGACTTTCTCGAATCAATATCTCCATCCATATATGAGTCGGAGTACCCCACCAAAATAGGTTTGTCACCTCCAAAACAAAGCCTCATACATGTAGTACCACAAAGATACCTCAAAATTCATTTTACAACATTCTAATGCTCTCTACATGGATTTGCAAAAATCTACTAATTGTACCAACAGCATGCGCAATATTTGGTCTTTACATACCATTGCATATATCAAACTACCCACAATATACGCATAAGGAACTCGTTCCATGTCTCTTTCCTCGTCTTCACTAGGATGACTTTGTTTAGAACTCAACTTATAATGAGTAGCAAGAGGAGTACTTACAGTCTTAGAGTTTTCCATCTAAAACATTTTCAACACTATCTCAATATAGTGTTCTTATGACATCCAAAGTTTCTTCTCCTTTCTGTCACGCGTGATTCTTATGTCAATAATCTATTTAGATGCTTCCAAGTATTTCATGACAAATGACTCGCCCAACTGCTTCTTTAACCTGTCAATCTTGGAAATATTTTTGCCAACAATAAGTATGTTATCAACATATAATAATAGGATAATGAAATCAACGTCAAATTTGTTTATAACAAATACACAATGGTTAGAAGTGGTCTTCATGTATCATTGGTCACACATAACAAACTCAAACTTTTTGTACCACTGCTTTGGAGCTTGCTTCAAACCATATAGACTATTTGTCAGTCTACACACATAGTCTTCCTTGCCTTCAACAAGAAAACCATCAGGTTGCTTCATGTAAATCTCTTCCTTCAAATCACCATGAAGGAAAACCATTTTTACATCCATTTGCTCTAGCTCTAAGTGAAGAGTAGCTGTCAAACTCAACACGGTTCTAATCGACGATATTTTTACCATATGTGAGAAAATCTCATTAAAATCAAAACCCTTTCTTTGACGGAAATCTTTCGCCACTAATCTAGCTTTATACCTCAGAGACTTCGAGTACTCTCAAACTTCACTCTATATATCACCTGTTTTACAAAGCTCTTTTGCCTTTTGGAAACTTCACCAAATCATAAGTGTGATTATCATGCAAGGATTTCATCTCATCATGCATTGCATCCAACAACTTTTGAGTCTCTTCATTCTCCATGGCCTCTCGAAAACATTGAGGTTCCCCTCCATCAGTCAAATTCACATATTTATCATAAACATACCTTGTAGATGGTTGTCTCTGCTTTTTAGACCTCCATCAGTCGAATTGGGTTTGAGATGATTCAGAAGCATCACTAAGATTTTCATTGTGTGACAACTCATGACCTTTACTTGTTGGAATATTTACCTCATCTCTAAGTTGATGTTCATCAACATAGTCATGTGGCTCATCATTTTTAATATTACCATCAGCAGTATCCAAATCAAGAATAGGTGATCGAGCTGGATCACCATCAGCCAAGATGTTGATATATTTTGTTAATTTTAGTTCTTTGATTTAACAAAATGTTTATGTTCTTATTTCATTGATTAACTAGAGGTTTTTCGTAGTTTTGCAATATTACTTTATTTTAGTGTAGTGCTGAATTTTGGCGAGTTATCAACATGACCTATCTAGAGTTGTAGATGTACAATTGGAGTCGACCCAAGTGAAAATGAAAGCTAAGATTCATAGCTACAACTTTCATGAAGACACCGAAACAAAATTCGGACTCAAAAGAGGAGAAAAATGCACTAAACTCCAGATAAAAGATGTTGTGCGCTTGAAGCGCGCCCGAGGTGCATTTCCACAATAAGGAACTGATGCTTCTGCTGTTCTGCGCCTGAAGTGCGCCCGAAGTGCATTTCAGCGTTGAAGGCTTGCCATGTCGCGCCTGAAGCACGCGACGCGCAGCAGAATACATTAAAACTCATTTTTCTCACTTTTTATGATTTTTTTGACTAATGAAAAGTTGGGAGACTTGTGCCCTAGCAGAGAAACTCAAAGACGACTGTTTCTAACACTATTGGAGCAATTTTATCGAGAATCATTCATGAATCTTTCTTGTAATTCTTCTTTAATCTCTATATTTTCTATCTCTGTCATGAGTAACTAAACCCTATTTGTTAGGGATGAGTGGAACAAGATGAAACCCTAATTTTTTTGATTTGATTTCTAGTTATATGAATAAGTTTATTGAATTATTTTTCTCATCTCTGTGTTTAATGCTTTTTATTGCTTGATCAATATTAAAATGTTATACGATTCGTATTTTGAAACATAAGTGGACTTTACTAATGTTTGAGATGAGAAATTCATGAATTTGTAGTCTAGGGATATATGCAGGTCATGAAACCAATTAAATTAGTTGTAGAGACAATAATTTAAAAAGAGAATTCTTGTACGGTAAGACTTAATTCTAATCTTAAGTAGACTAAGGAATTAGGGGTTACTTTGGAATTAAAGGTTCTGTCACTAAGACATTAGGGCATGAATAATAAAGAGAATTCGGTAATAATTCAATAAAGGAATTCAGTAACTAGGATCAAATTAGACACCAAGGTTGGATTCGAAGTGAAACTCATCTCTGACATTTTTCTTATAATAAAAGATCAATTTCATTACCATTGTTAGTTTTAAATATTATTTCAATCAATTTGAAAACTTTTTGTTCAATTTAGTAATGAAATATAATTCAATAGTAAAATGCAATCCTTGAGTTCAACACTCGGTACTACCGTTTTATTATTTCTTGCAATGATTTAGTATACTTGTTGAAATGCTATAAGATGTTATCTCTCTCAAGTGTAGTCTTCTCCACCTTATCAATGTCTTCAATAGTTTAATCTTCCATGAACACTACATCACGACTTCTAATAACGTTTTTCTCAATATGATCATACAACATATTGCTAAATTAATCCTTACCATAACCAATGAGGATACACTACTTTGACTTTGCATCCAACTTGGATCATTCATCCTTTGGAACATGCACAAAAGTCTTGCAATCAAAGACTCTCAAATGATCATACTTTTCATGTGCTATACATTGTTGTTTACAATAGACATCAAAGGGTCCACAATACTCACCACCATTGTCAGTACGAATATGTTTCAACTTCTTGCTTGTCTGCCTCTCAACCAAAGCAAGTAATTGTCTGAACTTCTCTAACATTTGGTCTTTGTATTCAAAGCATAAACCCATAGTTTCCTGGAACAATCGTTAATAAAAGTAACAAAATAAAGTGGACCACTAAAATATTTTACATTTGAAAGGGCCACAAACATCATAATGTACAAACTGAAGCAACTCTAACTTTTTATAGGGAGGATGACTTTTGAAGGATACTCTAGTCTGTTTACCAATCATGCAGTGAGAACATTTATCCAAATCTACATTCTTTAATCCTAGAAGCACATCCTTTGTGGCTAAACAATTTAACCCTTTTTCATTAATATGGCTAAGTCTTCAGTGCCACAAAGATACTTCCATATCCACAACATTCACACTGTAAGACCCATAATTTTAAAGTACCCTTTATGTATTTTTGGTGTATTTTAGATTTTGGCTCGGAGGCTTTTTAGCAAAAGTTAATAATATTTTGGAGTTTTTATAATCAAAGAGATATTTTGATGCCGATTAGAATTTCTCGTCGATAAATAAATTGAATTAAGTGCGGTGATTCCTGTACGGAGAATTTAATGTGTTACGGATGAAATGGTAATTTAACAAATATCTAGATATTTCGAGATATTTGTTAAGTTATATTTATTATATATATATGTGTTTGTTTGGGGGGAAAAAGAAAGGAAAACTAGAAGGAAGGAAAAGGAAAAGAAAAGAGTATATATAAAGGAAAGAAGGAAAAACAAAGGAAAGAAAAAGAAAGGAAGGAAAATTCGAATTTTCCATCTTCTTCCTCTGATCAACCGTGAGCCATTTTTCCTCCTTCTCCCGTTTTCATTTTCGTCGCTTTCTTTTCTTCAAAACTAGTAACCCAAGGTTGGGTGAGAGTTAGAACAAGGATTTCGCAACTCCACTCTTCCTCTTTGATCCGAAAACGAAGAGAAACGGTATTTGAGATTCAAACGCAAACCCCTCCGTTTCTTCTAGATCCAAGCTTCATTTCGCAAAGAGTTAGAAGGGAAAGTTGCTCACTACCACGCCACGGTGCTAGGGGACCAATTTGGAGGCGACGTTGCGAGCGAATATTTTGCCGGTTTTACTCGCGGTACCGGAAACCCACGTTAAAGCTAACGTTAAGGTAAGGGCTCCTTCCAAACTTCTAGTTTGCATTAGGGACTTATCTGTGGTTGTGTGGGAAGGAATTTGTTAGGATTTAATGTATCGATTTGGGGAAAAACGAATCTAATGCGTTACGGGTAAAACCTTAGAGTTAGGTTTTGTTTATATTGATGAATGTTTCGTGGTAAATGAATTTGAAGTCATTGTGTATGACTATGAGTAAATGAAGTCTGATGCATTTGGGTGTCATGTTGTGTTGAATTGTGTTCGTTGTATTTGGCGTGTCCATACTTGATGTTTGTTAATTGGTGTGTTTGTTGTGAATTATGGTTTGAATGTGAGAGTATGTTTGAGTTTGTTTCTGTGGAATTTGAAAACCATTAGAGTTAAACGAGTATTAAAAATGGGGAATCTTTTAATACCTCGGTTTACTTAATGTGCGTTTGAGGAAAATGTTTAAGTTAACTGGGCGTTGAGAATGGGGAATCTCTTAATGTCTCGGTTACTTAACTATCGTTTTTGAAAATCGTTTCAGTAAATGAGTATTAAGAATGGGGAATCTCTTAATGTCTTGTTTACTGAATGTTTTGTGTGAAAATCGTTTAAGTCAAAAGTATATTAAGAATGGGGAATCTCTTAATATGTCTGTTTGCTTAACGTTTTGTTTTGAAAATCATTAAGATAAATCAGTATTAAGAATGAGGAATCTCTTAATGACTCGTTTACTGAATGTTTTGCGAGAAAATCGTTTAAGTCAAAAGTATATTAAGAATGGGGAATCTCTTAATATGACTGTTTGCTTAACGTTTTGTTTTGAAAATCATTAAGATAAATCAGTATTAAGAATGAGGAATCTCTTAATGACGCTTTTTCTTTTAGTAAATCGTGTTGACCCGTGATAGGTGACACCATGGTAACTGTACTGACCCGTGATAGGTGGTACATTTACGATTTCCGCTTTTTCTTTTAGTAAATCGTGTTGACCTGTGATAGGTGACACCTCGGTAAACTGTACTGACCCGTGATAGGTGGTACGTTTATGATTTACGCATTTTAGTAAATCGTGCTGACCCGTGATAGGTGGCACCTCGGTAATTGGTACTTTGGCCTGCGATAGGCGGTACAATTATGATTTACGGCCCTTCGAGGAGGGTTTTGGTTTGGAATTCCGAGTCCATGCATTTTGGCATATACGCATTGCATTAGGGTGCTTGGCACGCGAGTCGTATTTGATTTGAGTTTATGATTGAGTGATTTGAATTTTGATTTATCGTGGTAATTACGTTGAAGGTGCTAAATGTTATGTGTTGGTTATTGGGTGTGAGTATGATGGTTATCGAGATCCCATTTGTCGTGGTAATCGCGTAGGAATTGCTAAGTGTTAGGTTGTGGACTTGATTAGGAATGACTTGGGTTAATTCATGAATTTTTGGAAAAATGATCAGGGAAATCGATTTCCCAATCGATTGGATGGAAGTCAGGGACTTGGCCAAATGGACAAAATCGATTAGCCAATCGATTTTGTAATCAGTTTTCGAAAATCATTTACGAAATCGATTGTCCAATCGATTGGGCCTTAAGTCAGGGACTCATCCATATTCGACGAAATCGATTTGGAAATCGATTGGCTTAAAACCTGGAGGCTCAGTACTCACTTAATCGATTGCCAAATCGATTGATTCAGCCCAGGATTCTGTTTTCATTAAAAACCTTCACCCCAATCGATTTCCCAATCGATTGGCTTAGTGAAAATCCTCAGTTTGAGTTAGATGATTGATTACTCATTAACTTATCCATGTCTTGATTTGTTATGTGTTAATTAGGAGATTGAGAACTTCATTTTACTTTCATTTTTAATTGGCAAAGTATTGTATGAACTTTTCGTATATGGAAAATCCTGTTAAGGTGCATGCTTAGTTGAAAAGTTATTTTGAGCATTTAAAGACTTAATTGCTATGTGTTAACTGTTATTTTTTTTGGTTGGTGACCCTTTACAATTATTGTGGAAATATGGGCTTTGCCCTCAGATGAGAGTTAGGACGGTCCTACCGGTTTGTACCCTACGGACGGGAATGGAGATGGGAACGCGTGACTGCAGTTACGTTAGGAGGATCTCACGGGGCGCGTGGAGATACTCAGGGTGTATAGCTTTTTGGTAGGATGATCAGATTAGGATGATGTATAGGAACTAGGTGTCCTTCTTTTGGGATTTGGAGTATTTTTAGTTTGGAAAACTGTACTTATACTAATATTGTCAGTTTGACATCTTATTTGAATGGGTTCCATGTACCATTTGTGTGGTGTAAATGGTTTGGATTTATAATTGGAGAAACCTTTCTGCTACTTGTAAATTATAATGACTCAATTATTTATCCAAAGGCATTTCCTGATTTAATTCCTTGTTTGTTTTTAATTACTTTTAGAAAAAGAAAAAAAAAATATACCCTCGCTTTGAAAAACGGGGTGTTACATTGTGGTATCAGAGCGTAGGTTTGGTTTTCTTTGGGGGCTGTGAAACCTTGGTTATAGATTGTAGGCCGACCTATAAGTTGGGAGTTGTCATTTGATCATGTGTCGGTTTAGGTGACTTGAGTTGTCAAGTTCAATATAATTAATTTTGTGGTTATAGTCAGACGTTAGTTTGGAGTTATTTGAAGTAGTGTTAAGACTCTACTTGATGATGGTTTTATAGGAAACCATGCCGCCAAGAAGGAATGACGCTCCGAGAGCCAACGCTAATAGGAATGATCAAATGGCGGAGGCTATGAATAACATGGCTGCTTCTGTTGCTGCACAGACTGCTGCCAAGACTCAACGGGATCTTGAAAAGAGAGGAAGAGAGATCCGTGCTGCAGAGTCAAGAGGGTTAGAAGACTTCCGTCGTTACAATCCTCCTAAGTTCAAGGGGGATGAGAATTCAGAGAAGGCGGATCAATGGATCCAACGGATTTAATATTCCCCAACTTGCTAAAATCCACGAGGAGCAACAACAAATATACATGGCAACAAATTGATCAAAATAAAAGAGCGTAAAAAACATCGATATTTTAACGTGGAAAACCCCTCAATGCAAGGGTAAAAATCATTGGTCGTTCAAACCAAAGAAATAGCTTCACTATAATCAAATAAGGGGACAAGTGAGTCTCAAAATGATGCACAAATTGTGCCTACAATCAACCAAAATAAGAAGCACTAAAGCTTACAAATGAAAAGTAAGAAGGAAAACACCCAAAAAAAATTTCTATGACATATCATTGATAAAGACATTAGTTTAATAATTTAACAATTCAATCTTAAATATTTATTAATTTATCTATAACTTCAAATTAAAAATTAAAAATTAAATAATTAAATTATTAAGTTAATGTTATTTTTAATTCATAACAATTACATGTCATAAAAAATAATTAGAACATGTGACATAATCTTTTATAAAAAAAATTAAAAAAAAAAATAAAAAGCAAATTGGTGACCAAAATATAAGGATCAAAGTTCAAAAGAATTTAGTCTTTCATTATATTGTATATATATGATAACATAACCATTTAGTCATTTCGCACCCACTATTCTATAAAATATCTTTTATTAAAAATAAAAATCTGTAAAATATCTTCATTTTTATATTAATAAGATATCTTCATTATACCTTTAAAAAATAATTCAAAATGGGATTTTAATTGGACAAAATGAAAAGTGGGATTTAAAATAAATCTTCATTGCACCTTTGTCCTTAAGTGGAGTATTTTTCATATATATCTCACTTTTAATTTTTTTTTCTTCAAAGTACTCTATTTTAAAATTAATATATAAAAAATGTCCTATTATTTTGAGCTTTGAAGTCGCATTTTGAAGATACGATCATCTAAGTCAAAAACAATTGGACGTACTAAAAATATTTTACAAATTTGGTACAGTTGTGGTTAATGTTTTTCTTTTTTGAAAAATGGTAGAGAAGAAAACATAATAGAGAAATTATTGTTGTAAAATTCTTTTTTATTTGATATAAGCATATACTTCAAATACAAATGAAAATAAACTACTGAACGAAAGTAGTGTTCCCTAATTATTGGTGATTAAGTGCAAAATAAATGGGTTACTAACTTATCCACTAACAACAAAATAATAAATATTTTATTTTGATTTATTTAAATTAAATTATAGAAAACTAACAAACTACTTTGTCACCATCCAAGAATAATATTTTAGATTATTATCGGATAACCGTGTGCATTTATTCTTAATGTTTATTTTATTTATAATATAAATAAATGTATTTTTCTTACTTTAAAAGAATCAAAATTTGAATATATCATAGACAAAAAGAGCATGAACATACTAAATTCTTTGAACTAGTTACATTGTTTGTTTAAAAAACTATATATATATATATATATATATATATATATATATATAATTTATATTTTAATAAATAAAATTAACCATAAAATAAGAGGCAATCAACTGTAAATTAGAATGAAGTTGTTAATTTTATTTGCAAATAAAACTGACAGAAAATTAAGAGAAAGTTTGTTGTAAAATAGGCGGAAATTGCTAATTTATTTGTCAGCCAAAAATCATGCAAGAGATTTGTTAAAATATTGTAGCACATTTTTTTATTCATGATAAATTCAAATTGGGTTTTTTTTATAACATATTTATTCATATTACTATAAATAAAATAAACATAAAGAATAAAATAAGAAGAAAAAAAAATGTGTGTAGCATATGGCATCCATTCTCAATATGCGACCTAATTATTTAAAAAAAATGTGTGTAGCATGTGATATCCATATTTAATGGTAGAGTTGGTAAATGAACTTCAAATTGTTTAAATTTTTTTAACTTTTTAAAGGTGAAATATATTTAATTTTAGTCTCTTTAAATATATTAATTTTTATTAGTTCTTTTAAATAATTATTTTAAATTTTAGTTCTTTTACTGTTACTAATTTTAATCTCTATTTTTTTTACAAAAATTCATATCACATGTTCCAAGTAACTTTTTTTATAAATAATTTAACTATTCCATCTTAAATATTTATTAATTTATTCATAACAAATAAATACCATAAAAAGGTTAATTAAAACATACGGCATAAACTTTCATAAAAAATAGAGAATAAAATTGATAACAAAAATATAAGAACCAAAGTTCGAAAAAATTTACTCTTTCATTATGTGTGGTGTATATAATAACATAACCGTATTGTCATTTCACACCCACTATTCTAAAAAATATATTTTATTTAAAATAAAAATGTTTAAAATATTTTTATTTTTTATTAATAAAATATCTTCATTATACCTTTAAAAAATAAATCAAAATGGGATTTTAATTGAACAAAATGAAAAGTGGGATTCAAAATAAATCTTCAATATACCTTTTTACTTATATATACATTCCACTTTTAATTTTTTTTTCTTCAAAATACTTTACTTTAAAATTAATATATCAAAATTATCCTATTATTTTAGATTTTGAAGTTGCATTTTGGAGATCCGATCTTGTGAAACAAAAACAAAAAATAGACGAATTAAAAAATTTATACAAATTTAATACAGTTGTGAGTAATATTTTTCTTTTTTGAATAATAGTAGAGAATAAAACATAATAGATAGAATATTGTTGAAAAGTTATTTTTTATTTGATATAAGCAAATACATCAAATACAAATGCAAATGAACCTGACTATTATAAATTTATTATTATTAATAAATTAATATTAAAAAGTAACAGTTATAATTTTACTACTATTAAATTGTGAAAGTATATCGTTCCTTCCTGAGAGTACCGTTAGGGGTGGGAATAGGCCAGGTCAGGCCAGGCTTTGAAAGGCCTGAGCCTGGCCTACGATGAATTTTTGAGGCCTAAGCCTGACGTACGATGAATTTTTGAGGCCTAAGCCTGGCCTACGGCCTATGATAGGCTTTTTTTTCGGTCTGAGCCTGGCCTACGGCCTATCATGGTCTGGCCTGTAAGCCTTTTTAAAAGCCTTATTCACATTAAAAATAATTTTTCTAACAAAATAATTTTAAAAAAAAATGAAAGAACACCCTTTAAACCCTAAAAAATGATTTTTGGTTTAAAAGAATAAATTTTTTATTAAAACAAATGTACCCATTATTATCTCTCAAACAAATGGTCTCAGACAAACTCAGATTATTACCTCTCAAACAAATCCTCTCGTGCAACATCATATTTAGTAATATATATATAAAGGTAATAAATAAACAATTATCTATAGCTATATGATGCTCTACACATATTGATTTATATGATTCTCCATATACCAATACTAATGTGTACATGTATATGTATATTAAATAAAAAATGATTTTCTAACAAAATAATTTTAAAAAAATATGAAACAAATACCTTTTAAACCCTAAAAAATAGTTTTTGGTTTAAACGAATAAATCTTTTATTGAAACAAACGCACCTATTATTATCTCTCAAACAACTCAGAATATTACATCTAAACAAATCCTCTCAAACAACTCATAATATTACATCTAAACAAATCCTCTCAAACAACTCAGAATATTACCTCTCAAACAAACTCATATTCAGTAATAATAAACAATTAGAGTTTCTAAATTTATATACTAATAATATATATAAATATAAAAAATAAATAGTATTGGTTTTTATAAAATATAAAGTAACAAATAAATAATATCGGTTTTTATAAAAAATATGTTGTTTTCATACATGTTTGTTGGAGTGAGTGCAATGGAGATTAGAAGAAGAAAAAATAGAGAATGAAATACATATAAAATATATATAGGCCGACCTATCAAGCCTAATAGGCTTTTTTACAAGTCTGAGCCTGGCCTATTTACATAAATAGGCTTTAAAAACAGCCTGAGCCTGACCTTTTTACTAAACAGGCCAGACCATAAGTAGGCCAGGCCATATGCCCCTGTCGGACGGCCTAGCCTATTCTCATCCCTAAGTACCGTGATAACAGTGTGACACAACTCCAATTGCAAATTCACCAAGAATTGAAAGTTACGTAATTACACGCTGGCGGACGAACTCATTTGACTACTGTTGGAGATGCTCTAACTTATCCACCCACAATAAAATAATAGATATTTTATTTAAATTTATTTAAATTAAATTATAGAAAACTAATAAACTATTTTGTTACCACCCAAAAATAATATTTTAGATTATTATTGGATATCCGTGTGCATTTATTTTTTATGTCTATTTTATTTATAATATAAATAAATATATGTTTTTTCTCTCTAAAAAGAATAAAAATTTGAATATATCATAGACAAAACAAACGTGAACATACTGAATATTTTGAACGTATTAATTTATTTGTTTAAACATATATATATATATATATATATATTAATTTATATTTTAATAAATTAAATTGACCGTAAAATAGGAGGCTCTGCAAATTAGAATGGAGTGTTAATTTTATTTACAAATAAAACTGATAGCAAATTAAGAGAAAGTTAGTTACAAAATAGGCATAAGTTGCTAATTTACTATATATCCAAATTGGGTTTTTTGAAAAAAATATTTTTATTAATATTATTATAAATAAATTATACATAAGGAATAAAATAATTATAAAAAAAAAAAAGGAATGTGTGTAGAATGTCGCATCAGTTCTCAATATGCAACCCAATTATTACGCTCAATTTTTATCTCAATATAGCCCATGTTTATTCCTGATCGCATCTTCAAAACATCCTGGAAGCCCAACATTAAATAGAATATTTTAGTATTTTGAAAGAAAACAAAATGTAAAAGTGGGATATATCATATATATAAAAAAAATCCTCACACTTGAAAAAATAAATTCACACTTGTTTCCAGTTAAAGAAAACTTCAGCACAGATACATAATGACGCTAATAAAGTGAGAGAATTCCATTCAAATAAAAACGGAGAGAGGGCAAGAAAGTGGTGACTTTTTCCTCTCAAGAATTAATTAATCAGATAAATAAATCCAAACAACTCATTGAAAAAGAAATCAATCGATAGGTTGATGAATGGCTGAAACCGAAGACGTATTGTTAGAAGGTGAATTGGCTGTCGTTGATGGCGTTGTTGACTACAAAGGTCAACCTGTCATCAGATCCAAATCTGGTTATTGGAGATCCGCTTGGTATATCATTGGTAATTAATTTCACTCATAACTTGTGCATTTTGTTTGGTTCATATCAAATATACATTTTTAATTGAAGTGAGAAGAAAGAGGAATAGAAATTTGAAATTGAATGTTAAATGTAAATTAGGTGTGGAGGTGGCAGAGAGGGTATCGTATTATGGAATACAGGGGAACTTGATATCGTATCTAACGGGGCCACTAAATCAGAGCACTGCAACAGCCGCTGAGAATGTTAATATCTGGGCTGGAACTGCTTCACTTCTTCCTCTCTTTGGTGCTTTTGTTGCTGATTCTCTTCTTGGACGCTACCATACAATCATACTTGCTTCTCTCATCTATATCTTGGTCAGTCACTTCCATCTTCACTTACTTTTACCTTTTATTTTTCTTCCTATATAATTATGTGGTTTATTTTTATGATGTATCAATCAACTAGCTACAGTTTCTCTGACTTCCACCAGGAGCTAGTTGTAAATTATATATGTCAAATTTAAAATATAAATTTTAGAGTTAATTAACCACAACTAATTAAAATGAAAATCAAATAAAATCTTAATATTTTTTTAAAAAATTATTGGTGTTTACATGGTTGAATTTAATTCATTATGGATAACTTATCCACTATTTTGCAAAAAAAAAAAAAAAAAAAACATTCCCCACAAACCAAAAATTCAAAAAAAAAAAAAAAAATTAATAATGGTTATTCACTTATCTCAAACAACCTAAAATTTACCTTATTTTAAATATTAGTTCTACATTTAATCTTAAATATAAGTAAATTTAAATTAAATGAATATTTTTAAAGAGGAATTGAAATTGAGAAAAAGAGAGTAAAATAGGAAGATTCTAATAAACGAATATTGATTAGTCACTTACAAAGAATGTTTTTAGTATTAGAAATTTATATGAAACAATTTGCACACTAACTGCTAAAAACACAATTACAACTTCCTTAACTAGCTTTTAACTTCCCTAATTACCTTTTAACAACGTCTAATGTCATTTGATAAATTATATACTTAACATTCTTCCTAATCCAAAAATGCTTAAGTGATGTTAATCCAAGCTTGTTCCTTAGCTCTTGGAATTTCACCATATTCAATCCTTTGGTTAGAATGTTTGCTTTTTGGTCATTGGTGTTGCAATGCTCTAGTTTTATCTTGCCTTTAATCACTTGATCTCTTAGAAAATGAAATCTCGTCTCTATGTGCTTGCTTCTTCCATGAGCACTTCGATGATTGGCTAGATCTATTGCATATTTTGTTGTCTACCTTTATCTTTCCTGGTTCTTCATTTCATAGTCCCAGCTCATTCATTAATTCTTCCAGCCACAGGGCTTGACATGCTCCAATTGATGCAGCCACATATCCAGCTTCACAAGTGGATAATGATACTATGTCTTACCTCCTTGAACACCATGAGATTGGTGAATCATTAATTATGAACACATAGCTCATGGTGCTCTTCCTTTTATCTTTATCTCAACACTAGTTGGCATCAATGAAGCTAGTTAGTTCAGCTTCATCTCCATTCGAATTTCTGGGATACAATAGTCCAAGTTCATTGGTTTCTTTGATGTATCTCAAAATCTTTTTTGCTACCATATAGTGAGGTGTTCTATGCATCTCCATATACCTACTAACCAGTTCAACACTATATGCAATGTCTGAACTTGTGTTGCACAAATACCTCAAGGATCCAACCATTTGTTTGAACATTGTAGGATCTCCTAACTCCTCATTCCCTTCTTTAAACAACATTAGCCTTGCTTCTGATGGGGGTGCTGGTACCATTGCAATCTTGCATATCAAATATTCTTAAGACATCATTAGCATACTTCTTTTGATGCATAAAGACTTCATCCTTTCTGGTCACAAACTCAATACCAAGGAAGTATGATAATGTGCCCAAATCTCTCATTTCAAATTCCTTTTCCATTCTGTTTTTGAACTTCTGTATTTCAATTTCATACTGCCAGTCACTAGCAAATAATCCACATAGAGGCATATTAATAGTGCAGGTAGTGTTGTTTCCTTCTTAACATAAACTCCATGCTCATTCACATATTTCTCAAACTGTTGTTCTATGAGAAACCTGTCAATTCTCTTGTTCCATACTCTAGGAGCTTGCTTCAGGCCATACAATATTTTCCTAAGCCTATACACTTTGTCTTCTTTTCGTTTTAACTCATATCTTGGTGGCTGCTTCACATACAATTCTTCTTCTAATGATCCATTGAGGAATGCTGACTTTACATCCAATTGATACATAGTCCAGCCTTGGTAATTGGTCATTGACACTACAAGCCTCACTGTTTCAATTCTGGCAACTGGTGCAAAGACTTCATTGTAATCCAATCCAGGTTTCTGCAAAAATCACTTTGCTACAAGTTTGGCTTTGTACTTGGCAATCTGTCCATCAGGCTTCATCTTGACTAAATAGAACCATTTCACATCAATTGGTCTTTTATGTACTGGCAGTTCCATCAGCTCCCAAGTTTTATTATTTTCTATGGAATTGAGCTCTTCCTCCATTGCTAGTCTTCATCTTGGATCAATTAGGGCCTCATCTTCACTTACTGGTTCTAATTCAGTCAGCAATGCAAAATGTATCAATTATCCATCTGCATTGATTGTTGAATTAGATATTATCGCATATTGGTTCAACCTAACTGAGGATTGTCTGATTCTCTTAGATCTTCTCACTGATTTTGGAGCTGGTTGTCCTACTGATTCAGTTGGCTGATGGGCTGGCTGTCCTGCTGATTCAATTGGTTGATCATCATAAATTCTCTCAAAAAACCTAAAATTTACCTTATTTTAAAGACGAGTTCTACATTTAATCTTAAATATAGTACATTTAAATTAAATTAATATATTTAAAGTGGTATGGATTGGTATACCTTTTTGTAACAAGGAATTAAAGTATTGGTTTCGTGTTAAACATGGTCATTATTTTATCATTGCCAATATGCTTTATTATTTTAACTCAGCTCAATTGTTTGTCCGCCACAATAATTGATGACAAACTTCCAAACTGTCTTCATATATCTCGTATAAAAATTTCTTTTTGACACTATATCTTATTATCATTCTGCAATTTAATTATAAGTACAAAATATTTATATTTAATGTATTGTCTTGAAAATATTATTAAATTAATTTATTAATGTTATGAGGAGATGATTATTATAATTAGGAGTAACTTAAAAATATATAAATTTAAAATAAAACTTTTACTTATAATCCATTAACTAACTCAACTTATTTAATATTATTTGTATTTTTTTGTTGCTAATTTTTATTTATTGCAACAAATACTAAATTTGTTTTTTAAATTTTAATTTTAAAATCTTATTGTATATTAATTTAAAATACTTGAATACTTTAAATTTAAATATAAATTATTAAAAATAAGTAAATTATTAATATATGGATTAATTTGTGGGATCCATTGAGATTGCACTATTAAAGCCACAAATGAATGAACTATTTTTTATATTTTTGGTATAATATGAATGAATTATTTTAATTTAATATGACATGGTGGAGGTACAGATTATAGCTTTGAATTTTACGTATGTTTGAACTCCACCTATTGTGTACAGTGTTATTAGGTATATTATGAATGAATTATTTTAATTTGATATGACATGGTGGAGGTATAGCTTATAGCTTGGAATTTTTCTATGTTTTGAAGTCCCCTATTGTGTACAGTGAGTGTTTTTGGAATATAATTTTTGAAATAAATATTATAAATTATTGCTCACTTTTTTTTCACATTCTTTTTTATAAGTCAAATACATTATTTTAACACCTCATATATATATATATATAATTAACCACTTTCAATATTTTATTAACTATTAAAATATATAATTAATTATTTTTTAAATATATATTTTATTAACTACTAAAATATATGACATCAATTATTTTAAAATATTTTTAACTATTACATCGTAATATTCTAAAGTAATTAATATTTTGTATTTTAGTAGTTAATGAGATATATATTAAATAAATTATTAATAATTTATATTTTAATAGTTAATATATTATTTAAAGTTGTAAATAATACAAATTTAAATATGTGTCAAAAATGTTTTAATAATTAAAATACTTAAAATAAAATAAAAATTAAAAAAATATTCCGAACTTTTATTTAAAAAAAAAAAACTGTTCACATTATATAAATACAATAAACTATCTAAGGTATCAAATATTTTGTCAATTTTTTGTGTTCAAATATGATAGAAGCAAAAAGACATTTTTAAGCTTCAGCGGTTCCGCGTGTTTGCATATTTATCAAAATAAATTAAAAAAACAAATTAATGTTGAGACACGTCCTTTCAACAAATGTAGTATGCTCTAAGGAGTTTGAAAGGATGTGTAGCCTTGTACCTGGTTAACTCGCCGAGCTATGATGCATAGCTACTAGGTACCGATATACATTATTTTAAGAAAATTAAAGTATAAATAAGTTAATAAAAAATGTGAATTTCATTAATATATAAAAAAAAATATAAAAAATAAAAAATGATATTCGATTTCAATAACAAATAAACTTAAATAAATAAATAAATAATATTATGATATTTATATATAAAAAAATTATCAATTATACTTGTAATAAAATAAAATAAAATAAAAACTTAATTGCAGTTTTGGTCTCCCTATTTTAGCTGAATCGCAAAAGTAATCCTCTCATTTTATTTCTCTTCAATTTTTGTCCCCCAAACAAAATTTTAGTCCAAAACTTGATAAAATTTCATATTTTTGCGTTTATTTAAGTCACAATATACCTCAAGATTTCGTGGTACAATAATTGTACATGAAATCTATGATTATAAATGGTGTGGTGTGACTTGAATAAACAAAACTTCATCAAGTTTTAGATAAAAATTCTGTTTAGGGACCAAAACTAGAGATAGATAAAATGAGGGAACTACTTTTGCGATTCAGCTAAAATAGAGAGACCAAAACTGCAATTAAGCTAAAAAAGTATTCATAAATATGATACGAACTCTAGTATTAGTGTTGTATTCGATACATATATTTTATTATTTTAGAAGTACCCATGTTATAATTGAATAAATTATTTTAATCTTTAACTTATTTTTTTTATTTCACTTTAATTCTCTAATTTTTTTTTTTGCTGTTAGTCGAGTTAGTCATTTTTGTTATTTCTACCAAAAAACGTTAAATTTTGTTATCTCACTCGTTTTCAAAATCATACTAGAAAATTTAGGATCCCCTTTAATCTAAAAATTCAGAAAATTTATCAAATCCATAACTTTTAAATCAATAATTTACAAATTTAAATCCACAACCTTTCAAATTCAAAAAAAATGAAAATCCTCAAATTTATTCTTCTTGTTGATTCAATGAATTTAGCATTTCTGACATTGTACGAATTTAGCATTTCTGACATTGTTTGTAAACATGACCTAAGATATCTTGATCATTTTCAGACTTGTATTACTCTTGGCTTTATGGTTCAATAATTGTTGACTCAAATTGATGGTAATAGTCTACATTCTCAAGACTATGTTTTCTTCATGATCCGCGGTCGCCCATGTGTCAAAGTTACACAAAATATAATAACAAGACAAATAAATTTAGTTGTCACACAAAAATCTCAATTATAACAATAATCAAATTAAGAACCAAAATGTAAAAGTAAACGGGGGATTTGCTAGTCAAAACAGTCTGCAGTAGAATGAAAGTATCAATTGAATAAATAAAATGATTGATTTACTAGTTAAGGAGGATTTTCAATTGGATCTATCATAGGTTTAACATGTTATTCCTTTTAATGATTGTATTCTTCTTTTTTTATTATAAAACTAATTAATCTACTGAATATCAATTAGGTTTGACAATTTTGAAGAATAACTTTCATGGTAGATTCACCATGTCTAAGGGTGATACATCAATTATGTTGTCGATTTTACGTGGAAAAAATTAACAATATTAAAAACGATTGATTCATAGAAAGTTGTTCACCTTGGGAAAGGATTTTAAGAATACTTTTTTACTTCTCTCAAATGATTTGCAAAGTGTTCGAATAGTTGGAACCTGAAATTTGAAGGTTGGTCTCTTTGAGTTTTACTTGTATTTCCGTTGTTCCCGTTCCTCCTAATCCTCCTACTCTCGACATTGAAGTCATGTCTATATATATATATATATATATATATATATATATAAAGTGCAGTTTATATTTCACATTACAATATCATATTATATATATACACATTTCATGTAATTAATTAATTATCTTTGTTAATGTCGTCGTCGTCATTTGATGAGTGAATTATGTCACTGCATTCATCATTCTCTAATTATTCTATTTCTTGTTCATCA
Source organism: Cicer arietinum (assembly GCF_000331145.2). Taxonomy (NCBI): domain Eukaryota; kingdom Viridiplantae; phylum Streptophyta; class Magnoliopsida; order Fabales; family Fabaceae; genus Cicer; species Cicer arietinum. Next base: position 50,212,117 of record NC_021165.2, read on the forward strand.
AATTCTTCTCCAACGTTTGCCATTTCACATGATCCAAATTTGCCATTTCATCCATTTGATATGCAACTTTTTCATTTTGATATGTTTCATCCTCTTCGATTCCACTCGTTGGTCTTACTTTGATTGCAGCACACCAACCTTGTTTGCTTCTGATTGTTGATGGATAAGGAACATAATACACTTGTCTTACATTATGGGCCATGGATCAAATAGTGAATATTTTTTGCTCAAACGAATGTCAATAGTGTTGGATATCGAATTGATCTTAGTTCCTCTGCTAGATGGATCAAACCACTTATAGTAAAACAACACCACTGTTTTCACATAATCTAGGAACGTATAGTCAATTTTGTAAATATGTTCAATTATGTTGTAGAAGTCTTATATTACACCACTATCATAATCACTTTTCATACAAACTCCACTATTATAGGTGTGCCATTCATTGAAACTTCTACTCGGGTCCATATATATGTTGTTTATTAAAATTAAAATACTACGTATGGTCTATATCAATTTCTTTAAATATATTAATTAAAGATCAAAAGAGATTTAAAATGCACTCAATATATGGTTTAACTTCAGTGCAATTAATCAAATCGTGAACATGTGCCGCATTAAAATACTTTGTCACTTGGCCAAAAAATTGGAAAATCCCTACCAGGATGATGACCAGACAAGCAAAAAACTAATAAAGCATGTGGGTGACGTATATCACTATTAGTATCATTTCTTTTATTCACTGTTGACGATGTTTCGTTGTTGAAATAATGAGAACAAAAGTGTGTTGTTTCACAGTGTAGGTAAGATGAATAGATTGAGCCCTCAACTCTAGATTTTCAAATGGATACATCTATCTATATTGAACTGGTCCACCAAGCCTAGCTTCACTTGCAAGATGCACCGAGAGATGCTCCGGGTAATCAAAAAACCCTGGAGGGAATACTTTCTCCAATTTTAATAGCATCATTGGAATGTCATTTTTCATCTTGATGATATCTTCATCGATGTGCATTGCAGAACACAAATTCTTGAAATATTGACTTACTTCAATAAGTGGGTTTAATACATGTGCCGGTAAAGCACTAAAGGCAACATGACAATCATGACTTTTCATCTCATGCATCATTCTGTTATCTACATCAGCACATCTTGTCAAATTAGGATAATAACCGTCAGGCGTCTTCAACTCTTTGATCCAACTATAAATAGATTTGGCTTATTCAACAGATAAAGTGTAATTCGCACGAGGTTTTAGAGTCTTGTCGTTGTGCTCCACCAACAACAAATCTTGTCATCTGCAATATATATCTATTTCTTTTCTAGCTTTGTCATTAAGTTTTGTTTCCCCTTTCACATTCATCACAATATTAAATATGTTGTCAAAGAAATTTTTCTCAATATGCATGACATGCAGATTATGTCTCAAAAGATTATCTTTCCAATACAGTAGATCCCAAAAAAGATCATTTTTTTCCCATTAACAACTTTTACCTTTGGCATATCTTTTACTTTATTCCAAACTTGTTATGATGTGAATTTAAACGGTGGTCCTAAATTTTTTGCATAGCCCTTGATAAATGCAGCTTTGTACCTTCTAAATGCATGATCAACAGGTAACAAACTACAATGCGAGTCAACCGCTTTTGTGTCTTACATACAAATAGAAGAAGCCAATTTACCATGGGTCCCCTATCTTGGCAGCATCCCATAAGCGGGAAAATCATTAATGGTCCACATCAAAGTAGCTTTCATCATAAAATTTTGTGCCCGAGCAATATCATATATCAAGACACCACTCCACAACCTCTTCAAATCGTCGATCAAAAGGTCGTAAAAAAATATCAATGCCAATTGTAGGATTAGAAGGACCTGGTATCAAAGTAGTCAAGAACATATACGGTTTAGACATACACATATCAGGAGGAAGATTATAAGGAGTAACAATAACAAGCCAACAAGAATAAGGAGTAGATGATCCTTGTATATAAAGCGCAAATCCATCTGAGGATAATGCAAGCCTTACATTGTGTGGATCTGACACAAAATTAGAATGCATTTGATCAAAGTGTTTCCATGCATGACCATCAGATGGATGTCGCAACTCACCTGGATTTCTTCTATTCTCATAATGCCACATCATTTTTCCTGGAGTTTGCGTTGATGCAAACATTCTCTGCAATCTTGATACAATAAGTAGATAAACTATTGTTTTCCTTGGAATTGATTTTCCTCTACTTACCCTAGAGTTATTCTTTTAGCGATACCTTGCTTGTTGACAAAACGTACATTCAACTAAGTTGGCATCATTTATACCAAATTTGTTGTCATAATACAACATGCAATCTTTAACACAATAATCAATCATCTTGACACCCAATCCTAACTTTGACATTAACCGTTTAGCATCGTAATGACTTTGCGTCAAACCATCTCTAACAGGTGTTGCATTTAGCATCATTTTAGTAATCAAATCTAAAGGTAAATTAGGAACATGAAACTGAAACTTTAGACCTAAAAGTCTAATGCACATTGATAACTTTGAGTTTGGAGAACATTCGAACAACGATTTATTTGTCTTTTTCAAAAGACCATAAAATCTATAAGCTTCTTCATTTAGAAGTCCAGCAGTATCGTCATGTTGATCTTCATTGAATAACAAATTAACCCCAACAACATCCGAAATCATATTATTCATCACCTCAAAATACTATAGTTATAATAATCTACACCTAACATGTTAGTACTACTTGAAGAACCTATGTTATTCTCCACACGTGTACTAGTACTAGACGCTGTGAGAGACTCTTCCCCATGATTAGTCCAAATTCAGTAGTTAGGCATAAATTCATCTCATATAAATGCACTTTTATTTCATCTTCACTCTTAAGTCGTCTACATCGACATAAACAACATGGACATCTCATCCCCCTTTCATCTTCGACAAATTTATGCATTCTCGCAAAATTGAGAAACTCTTCAACCTTGTTAGCAAAACGTTGTTTAAGACCCTTCCTTCCAGAAAAATTCCTATCATACATCCAACTACGGTCTATATACTTATATTTGTGTACATATATATGTTTATTCTGAAAATTAATAAAATTTTACACGATCATTAATAAGATCGATGCTTTATATATGAATTTCTTTATTTTTCAAAAGCATTATATTGTTATTAACATTTACAAATTACTAAATAATAAATTATGACATACTTTATATGTCAATCAAGTGAGCATTTACAAACAATATAATAAATCATGATAGAGACTATATATATATAAACTAAAATGAAATTTTAAATAATGTTTAATGAACTTTTTCAAAAAATAAGTTCTTATAAACAAAAATAGAGACCATAAAAGTATATAATTTTTTTTATGAACTCAACTACAACCCTTTGTTAATGACTAACAATAAATATTAATATCATTAATTTTAATAATGTTTTTGTTATGTTTCAAATTTTTATTTATTGTATATAATGTAAACAACATAATTTTTTTTTGTTCACAAATCTACCATCATTTGGAATGATGAACTTTTTATGTATTTTAAAAATAATATAAAAATATTTTATATTTATAATATTCCATCTTCTATGATTTGATCATTATTATAATTTTTTTTCATAACTATTATTTTGTTGCTAAAAAAATTACAATTTATGAATAAAGTTGTATTTTACAAACATAATAAATCATAATACCAAAAATAATACTTCATAAACATTTTAAAAAAACTCCATTTTAATTTGAGTATAAATTTTACAATTTAAATATTTTACTACTACTTTTTTTAACAAATCTTACTAATATTAAAGTTTAAAAATAATATTCTATTCAATTTTCAAAATAATATATTAATATACATTTTAAAATAAAATATTAAGTCTAAAAATAGTTTATAACCATATAATAATAATAATTTTATAAATTATTAATCTATATTTAAAATGTATATTAACTTGATGTTGGATAGTGTCTGACTTGAAGCTTACAAACAACTAACAACTCTTCGGAATAAACACAAACCCTAAACCACTGTCAAAATAAAAATTAAATAATATTCATTAAATAAATAACTTCAAATAAAAAATAACATTAAAAAACAAAATATAAAATAAAAACTTACCGAAATTCAACAGAGAAGGTAGAGAGAAAAGTTAGAGAAAAAATATTTGTAGAGAGAAGGTGGAGAGAAAATTTAGAGAGAAGGTAGATTGAAAATTAAGAGAGAAAGTAGAAATGAAAAATAAGAGGAAGAATGATATTTATAGGAGAACACTGAGCCTTTGTGGCGTCCAATGCAGCCAAAATTACCAACGGTACATTAGGCCTTTGTGGCGGCCTATGCAGTCACAAACGACTGCTTTTGTGGTGGTCTATGCAGTCACAAACAAATGCCTTTGTGGTGGCTTTTTCCCTTATAAAAGTCTGATTTTGTGTCGGCCTAAGCCCTCACAATGGTCCAATGTTGTGATTTTGGGAGGGTATAGGCGCTACAAAATCCTGCTAAAATTTTCAAACAACGTAATCCATTGTGAGAGCTTTTTCAGTCATAAATAAAAACCAATTTGAATTTTAGTATTTGTGAGGGCTTTTTCGGTCAGTAGGTTGTGAGGGTTTTTTTCAGCCACAATATTTTATAAGTTGGCCACAAAATGAGTGTTTTCTGGTAGTAAATATAAAGAAATCTGTTAGTAATAAGAAAGAGTCCAACCCACATGCAGCTAAGCTTACTAACAAGAATTTTAAGGCAAGAGTTGAACCATAAAACTTTATATCCTATAGAAAACTCCTTCCTCGAAATCATCTTATCATGAAAGTGTTTGTTTTTTTCCTTGTAGATTTTGGAATTCTAATAGGCCTCAAGTTGGAGTTCTTCAATTTGTTGCATTTGAAGCTTTCTCTCTAAGCCAACTTTTTCAAACTCGAGGTTACAACTCTTGACTGTCCAAAAGGCATGATGTTCTATCTCCAAATGAAGGTGGCTTGTTTCTCCAAACACAAGTTGTTAGGGTGACATCCTTATTGGTGTCTTGTAAGTTGTCTTATGAGTCCTAAGTGCTTCCTCTATTCGGCGACTCAAATCCTTCCTTGTTGGCTACACCATCTTTTCTGATATCTATTTGATCTCTCTGTTGTAGATCTCAGTCTGTCCATTAGTTTAGGGGCGATAAGTTGTAGATAACCTATATTAATTCATGATAGATAATCCTTCCTTGTCCGGTGACTCATCAACTTGATTATCCCATATGTAATTCCTATAAAAATGGACAATTAAATCCTTGACAGTAATTACAAATAGTTAATTAAGTCCTTGATAGATAATCTAAGCTTGTTCTTTTAATCCCTGTCAGAAACTTAATTGTCTATTTTTAATTATTTTCAAATACCTAACTATCCATTTTTTTTTATAGAAATTACATTTGGAGTAATCAAGTTGATGAGTCATCAGACAAGTTAACAAAAAAAAAAATTCAATTTTCTAATAGTTGTTCACATAAAGACTAATTTGGCCCAATTTATTTTTCTTAGGGACCAAAACGACAATGTCATAAAGCAAAAGTAAAAAGAGATAGCGAGAGGAAACACAAACTAATTTATCCAGTTTCACCACTAAAACGGCAGCTACGTCCAATTCCTTTCACTTTAAAGGATTTAATCCACTAATCACCAAAAGTATCACACGCCTACTAAACACATACTAGTCAATCTGATTGTGTTCAAGTCTTCTCAATCTTATATCTTATTAACGTCAAATTGTTGAAGTTAGAAGCCACAACTGGACTAAGTTAGAAAGAGTGTTTAAGATAGTTTTCTAAATAACTCTCACAAGAGATTGTTTACTAGTTATGCTCTCAGAATTTATTTGAAGTTTTTCAGAACTCATAAATAATACAAAGTTTTTACATATTGTTGTATATGATTGTAGTAAGTTTCTCGTATATGTTGTATTTTGCAATGAAGATCATAAGTTCTTTTATAAAGAAACTTCAAAGCAATTTGGGTTTATGACTGTTGATGTTATTGCATGACATAAACATGTTAAATAATGAATCATATTGTATCTTCAGAGATCTTGAATAAACATTAAAAAATTGTTCAAATACATCTTATAATTGATTCAACGTATCTTGATAGAAGCGGCAGAAAAACCAAAGGATGACATGGTGAGAGAATGTCATGCCCTTCTTGACTCAGAGAATAAGTCCAACTTTGAAGAACATAGGATGTTGAGATGATTACTTCTTCAAGGTTATGGGCTCATATGTTTGACTTATGAAAGTTGAGTTTTATTACAGCGTTGACTTTATCATAGTGTTGATTTGACGCGTTGACTAGTTTGTCATAATTATTAAATGCAAAATTATTAGAGTGAACTTGTATTATTAAATACATCAGAGGTGCGTTGAGAGCACGTTAATCAAAGTAAGACACAACTTTAACAAATTATTCAAAACGTTGCCTTCATTTCTTCATTTATTTTCTCTATGCATCAAAATAAGTAAGAATCACTGTTCTTCAAACAAACGTAGTTGTAACATTTATATAGGCTTAGATTCTTAATATAGAAAGTAAAGGAATTGTTAACGTTTAAGGCAAAAAGAAAATGGTCTTCTAGCATCTACTTGAATTAGTTTCCATCATTAACACGAAGACTTTTTATAGAATAGATAGATAGATTTGTTGGCTCATTACTTTGATGCTTTTCATTGTCTTAATATGAATTTCAGGGACTAGGATTGTTAACATTATCAGCTATGCTTCCTTCCCTCACCAAATCAAAATGCCAAGTTGACAGTAAATTCATATTCTGCTCATCTCAGTCACAAGTAATCTTATTCTTCATTTCACTTTATCTAGTTGCCATTGGACAAGGTGGACATAAACCTTGTGTTCAAGCTTTCGGCGCGGATCAATTCGATGAAAAACATCCTAAGGAGCTCAAAGCTAGAAGCTCATTCTTTAATTGGTGGTTTTTTACAATGGTTGCAGGTTGCACCGTGACGCTTGCGGTCTTGAACTATATACAAGATAATTATAGTTGGGTTCTTGGATTTGGAATCCCTTGTGTCGTTATGTTCACTGCCTTGCTTGTTTTCTTGCTTGGAACAATGACCTATAGGTTTAACACTCAGAAACAGGACAAGAGTCCTTTTTGTAGAATCGGTCGTGTATTCATTGCAGCTGTAAGAAATTGGCGAACTGTGTTATCAAGCACAGATATTGAAGAGGAATGTGATGGGATTCTTCGTCGTCGAAGTTCTGAACAATTCAAGTAAGAAAATAAAATGCTAGTTTCTGCTTGTTTTTCTATTCCATGTCTAGTAAGTTCAAACTCTTGACCTCCCTGGCATTCCACTCCATCTCCGCTATTAAACCAACTTTATATCCTCTTTCTAAATCTCTTGATGGTCCAGGTCTTTAGCCCGTAGTTACTTTAGTTTTTCAACTAGGTCTTATAGATTATGACTATTTTGACTTAGCTTGTATTTTTAACATTGGTAGATTCCTCAACAAGGCATTGCTAACACCAAAGGGAGCCAAAGAAGATGAGACATGCAGCCTTAGTGATGTGGAAGAAGCAAAAGCAATTCTAAGGCTTGTTCCAATTTGGGCTACAACTCTTGTTTATGGTATTGTGTTCGCTCAAGTTTTTACATTCTTTACCAAACAAGGGAGTTCTATGGAGAGAACCATTTTTCCTGGCTTTGACATACCACCTGCTTCTCTTCAATCGATTAATGGTGTCGCAGTTGTTCTCTTCAGCCCTATCTACGACCGGGTATTCGTGCCAGCTGCAAGAGCTATCACTGGTAAACCTTCTGGCATCACAATGCTTCAAAGAATTGGCATTGGAATTTTTATATCCATATTCACAGTAGCAAGTGCAGCTTTTATTGAGATTAAAAGACTAAAAACAGCACAAGAGTATGGTCTGGTTGATGATCCTAATGCAACTATTCCAATGAGTATATGGTGGTTGATTCCTCAATACTTTTTGTTTGGATTTTCTGAGGTTTTCACTTTGGTTGGTCTTCAGGAATTTTTCTATGATCAAGTCCCAAATGAACTAAGAAGCATGGGACTTGCACTCTACTTAAGTATTATTGGTATTGGAAGCTTTCTAAGTGGATTTCTCATTTCTATGATAGAAAATATTACTGGAAAAGATGGACATGAAAGTTGGTTTTGTGATAATATCAATAAGGCACGTCTTGATTACTTTTACTGGCTACTTGCTGGATTCAGTGTGGTGGGATTTACTTTCTTCATTTACTTTGCAAAATCTTATGTTTATAATCACAAAAGTGTTACTACACAAGGATAGTTATCGATCAATGTTCAATTATGTCATATTTGTATACAAGGGAAGTTTGGCACGCATGATACTATAATGTATGGTAATAGTGTTGGATTTAAAAATATATGTATTTTGTGCAATACAAAATATTATATTGAATTGTATGTCATTATACTACTCTATATTTGATTACGTTTTGAATAATATTAAATAAGATTAAATTAAAAAATATTATTTATTTTTATATATTAGGGTTTAATCGTAGTTTTTGTCCCTTTATTTTTCAGCAATTTACAAAATTGGTTCCGTTATTTTAAAATTCGAGTATTTAAGTTCATCCTTCAGATTTTTGAACTGAAAAAGTGACGATTTTATTTTACATCATCTATCATATTTCATGTTATTTAAATTATGTCACATTATAAATTTTAGTTAAAAAACCAGAGTGAAAGATAAAAATTGTTTGATTTTAAAATAGAGAGATCAATTTCGTAAATTAAAAAAAATATATATATAAGATAAAAATTACAAATAAAATAATATATTATATATACATAAAGGGTTTTTTTAAAATAGCTCAATTAAAAAAATTCAAATCTACCGGTCTTTTAAAATTTAATAATAATATACTCTACTTTTTTGGTACTAGTAATGTTGGATTTGACGACCTTGTGAAATGCTCCAAGTAGAACTGTGTATGGCTGGACAATTCTTTAACTTTAGTGGCTGGACATTTCTTCAAATAAGAAACTTCAGTGCCAACAAATCATTCAATTAAACCCTTAAATTCTGTATACTCAAAGAAGAGTGTACAAGTACAGATTCTCCAACCAATAAAATAAAATTAAATCGATATATATGAAGTGAAAAAGAAAAAAAAAACAGCTAAGAATGCAACAAGAATTGTTCCCAATACAAATGTATATGATAGATAAAAATTTCATTATCAGATTAACAGAAAACCTAGAACAAATAACTGCGGCTACACCCAAATCATACACAAACCTTAGATGATAGAAAGAACTGCCGTAATATTTTATATACTCTTTGATTTTGGTTTGTTGCTAAAACACAAACAGGGAACTCCATCATAGACATTGAACTGGAAAATTGCTTAACAATATTCTCATGATGCGGTAAATTTAGAGTAATATGTGTTATCAACAGAGTCGGAAGTTGGAAAAGTTTTATTGTCACAAATTCAATTCTCGGTCTGAAAATATATAATCCTGCTTTATTGGGTGAATTTCTTATGTTGATGGATATTATTACTCTTACCATCAAAAGGGTTATTTAATCTGGATATTTAGCTTGTGGAGTAAGTTTATTTGTCCGTCAATATTCTATATAAACTTCCATATGAATGCTTTTATTTAGTTTTATTCAGCTGTTAGAACCCATAGTCTTGGAACATTAAAGATATACTTCATTCTATATTTACTTCCCTGACTCACATATTCTCTATCATATTTAGTTTAAAAAAAAAATCTAATTATAGTAATATGTGTGTTTGATGATATTAAATATATTTTTGGGTTATATTATAAATAGTAGATGATTTATTAATTTATTTATTTATTTAATTATATTTAGTCAGTAATTTATTTGTATTTGGTGGTTGTGTGACTATATTTCTCTCATGGATTATTAGAGACGACGGTCGACGAAGACGCAACAAATTAACAGATCAGTCATTTGGCAAAATCTTCAATTGAGGTAAGGGATGAGATGAGGTTCGATTTTATGAGTATAAAATAACGTGAGATGAACGGGAATGCTGAAATTCCCAGATGTTCATTCGGGGCTTACTACGTACAGTTGAGCCCTATTGTCGTGAATTTATTTATATCAAGATTGCATGTCGTCTGATTTTATGAATATTATGTTGATTGTTACTGTGTGAATGATATGTATTGGAGTGTTCTTGCTACTTGAATGAAATTGTGATATTACTTGAATGTGCCACCTGTTTGATCTTTTTTTTTTGTGATTGATAAGATTGAATGATGCATTGTGAGTAGTGCAAACCAAAATATTGGATTTTATTGTGATTGACTGATATACATATATAATGATGAATGTTGTGAAGTCAAACTGAAATTTATTGAGTTGTGATTTTGGAGTTAGAACTATTTTTTCATCATATAGGGAGGGTTTGACAAATCTAGTGATTCAGGGAAGTACAACTGAATGAGCCTGATCGTGGAGGGCTACAGTCGAACTGTAAGGTAAGACTGATAGACCTTGGGGTACCTCTAGTGGGGAATTCCTAAGTGGTTTAGTGGGTTATTCCCTAAGCTCCCGAGCTACCGTGCAACAAAAGAGTACCCTGACCATCGCGTATATGTGTCTCGGGTTGAGTTTAGGGGATCTATGAGGACTTAGCCATTCATGAATTGTTCGTCCACTCTTGTAGTGACATAGTATTAGGCCTCCTAACCAAGTACTTCAGAGTAGAATGGTACCAAATGATGAAGTATAGAGTATAGGACATGCATAGCATTTCATCCTTGTGATTGTCTTATTGTGAATGAATTTGATAAACCGTTGATATTATACACTTGACTGCTTTTGAGGTTGTGATAATTTGATTGCTTGCGTATTCTCCTCATGTATTTTATATTGTTACATAATTTCGATATTCACCCCTCGTTGTTTGTGTTTGGGATTTGCAATGGACACAGGTGAGCTGCAAGCTATAGGTGAAGACTAATACTATTGAAGTGTAGGAAATCGTCTTATCTTGAAGACTTTTACTATCTATCTTTTGTTAACGTTATTTCGAATTTATTTTATTTTTGGGGATTCCCGCTCTGATAGTGACATCGGGTTGGGATCATATTTATGTCTATCATTAAACTTATGTATGTGTACTTCAAAAGGATTTTGTTGTCTGATATTATGATTTCGATGTCATTAAGTTGATGGAAATTTTAGATTTATGTGACATGTTTATGATTACTTGATACTCTTTACCTAAATATATATATATATATATATATATATATATATATATATATATATATATTCGAAAGTTTGTATATTATTTGTTTGAAGAATTTCACTGTTTTAAAAAAATAAGAAAATTTAATTTTTTTTTCTTGGAGTTTAGGGTGTCATAATTTTCTCTTGTGATTAAAATTCAACATGTTCAATTGCTTATAATAACTCGTGATTAAAATTCAACATGTTCAAATGCTTATAATAACTTGTGATTAAAATTGATTTATTACTAACTTCATTTAGACTGTCCATTCTGATTCATATTAGTTCAATAAATAGCTTATTACTAAAATCGTAGAAAATACAAACACTTAAAAGTTTCTTCGATCAAATTTAACAATTACTGCACCATAATAAAATCGTAAAAAAATACAAACACTTAAAAGTTTGCTTCCAACACCGAGATAGACACCACCACCACAAAATTTAGTGAATTTAAAATATCTAATGGATTTAATATATTAATTTTTGTCTTGAAAATTTATAACTAAGTTAAGTTTGAGCAATATCTAAATCTCAATATCATTTTCAAAGTAACATATTAGTGTAACATTTTGAAAAAATTCATCCTTTAAAAATCACTAATTTAAAAAATTATATTTAAAATATTTAGTCTAACATATTTTAGTCTTCCTCAATAAATATTAAATATCCTAATTCATTAACTAGTTATCATACAATATGATTGGTTAGTAATAAGCAATTGATTAAATGAAATTAGTAATATCTTAATGAAGTTAGTAATAAATTGTCGGAAAACGTTGCCAAAAGGTGAAAGGTCGGTGAGGTGAAAGCAAAATCAGAATCATTTTGGGGTTTTGGAGATTGAGGGTTTTTGGGAGTTGAGTGGATAAAAACGAGATAAAAACTATATCCAAATGTAAAACATAAGTGGGTATCCAACTGGTTGATAAATAAACCAGATTATAACCATATTATTTTAAGCGGATATTTAAAATGAATTTGGATCCGGTTTTGAATTTTGCACAGCCCTACTCACAATTGTGACACTTTCACTATGTGCTTCCAAACTAGAACGTTCTCTTTTGCACATTTCTATCTTAATAAAACTTTGATCAATTACAATCTTCACCTTTCAACCTATAAATTTTTTTTATGGTAACCTTTCAATCTTGAAAGGTTTTTCACAACCACCTTTCAAAATTCAGTTGGAGGTATGTAAAGTTTGGCTAACAATTATTCCAACTAAAATTAAAACTCGAGTTCTCCTGAATGATTTATTATTAATCACTTGAGTTCTGTCACTTGGTTAAATTAAATCACATTGTATTAGAAACAAAATAGTAGTGTAGCTACATACAAAGATTAATAAAGAAAATAGAAAACTTTTTTTAAGGAAGAAAATAAAAATCTAACACACGACTCACATGTGTCTTGCATTATACATTTTGTCCAAACAAAAATTAAAATATTCAGTCAATCGTACTTTTTATTCAAACAAAAAATAAAATATTGAATCAATAGTGCATCTTATCTTGTGAGATAGAGAAAAAAATTTAGTTTGAGTCCCTACAAAAATATTGTCATTCAATATACTCGTTTCATTTAATATTTTTTTTGTTTTTAATTCTTACTAAACTTTGACTTTCTAAGACCGAAGACATGGCATGCTTAAGTGTCAAAATAAGGCTTAGTTGAAATTATGACGAGGATTTGATAATATTTTTTTAATTATGACTCATTTGTTACCATAAGAAAACTTTAAAAATTGTTCTCAGTCTTCCTTTTCATCATAGTCCTACCAAGAGACCCAAACCCTTTTCATCTCTTCTTCTTCAGCCTTAACAACCCATTTTGCAGCACTGCGACCTATTTCGGCCACCATCTCTTCTTCTTCTTCAGCCTTAACAACCCATTTTGCAGCACTGCGACCTGTTTCGGCCACGTTACCACATTTGGAGGTTGGTGCAAAAAGCATGGCAGTGTTTGGAGTTTTGTGTGATGGATCGTTAAGGAAGACAAAATAAAGATGGGTTGAATTCGTAGAGAGTAAGAGAGAAAATGGAATAATTCAATTCGTAATTTATGTGCATGGCACGGATTCAAGTTCTAGTCTATATATAAATAATATTAACTATAGATTGTTTTTTTCTTTGATAATTAAGGATTCGATTGTTACACAATATTATTTATAACAATTATGGTTATAATCAAAATACAAAGTAATGTAGTTGAAATGAAACAAAGAAAATATCATAAGCCTATAATCCTACATTGTATGGCACGCCAGTGAAAGGCAACCAAGTGTTAGCATTAAACCATGGTCCAATAGTGAACCTAATAGCTTCATTTCTATTAATGACACCTTTTGCCCATTTAACTTTTGTTGTAGCATTGGCACTGGGTCCAATGTTGCCAAACTCAGCAAAGTAAGAGTTTTCAGTGTTTGTTTCATTAATTTTCCATATCATATATTAATCTCGTTGAATAAAATCATCAAAATAACTGTTAATGAGGACCGCCCTTGAAAAGCCTTCCATGGCCTTGCCAAGTAAATCTTCACTGTAAACCGATAGGGATATAGCTCAATGTCTGGCATGATGGAGCAATTTTAGAGAACTATTCCAGTGTGCACGTCCTTGTGGGATAAGCCATCTGCCACCACAACGATTTGTTGTTCTTGAATGGGCTTCCTTACCAAGATCTTAGAGTTCTGGATCAAGGTAGTACCCGACTGACCGAAGATAAAATCAACGGTTCTATAAATTTCATAGTTACAGTAGAATTGATGACCCTTGTTTGCGTACAATGTGTCTTCATAACCAAGAAATGGACATCAGAAGAGTACTTAGTGATCACCTTCAACAAGAAGTACTACTACTTGTTGAGCTTTTGGACCAGCTTTATTCTCAAATGCAATTGACATGGCAATGAAGTCTTTACCAAAGGTGGCTGCAAGCACGATAGTAATGTACTCATGGTAGACACCCATTTTAACATATATAACATATCTTCCTTGATGGTTCTCAATGTACGAGTTAATAGTGGTTGTAACCATTTTATATTGGCCACTACCATCCTTGGCCACAATGGTGTTGGGTCAAGCTAGACTTTTTGGAGCTCAGACAACAAGATACAGTAATCAATAGAAAACCATGTAGGATAACCTTGGTGATCCACTTCAACAAGGCGACAAGATGCAAGCACCTTTTATAGCCAACAGTGCTGACCACTATGAGTCTATGAGTAAGATGGAAACATATGAAACAAAAATCTGTTGTAAAGCATCGTGACGAGCTAGCAAAACGTGATGTGCTCAAAGATCTCATCCTACATGATTTTAACATAAGCTTACTTTAAAATGATTGATATTTGTTAATGAGTTAGATATATTTAGATAGTCGCATGAGTGGTAAAAATGTAAACATATAGCATCATGGAGGTTATTTTCATGTTATGTCACTAGGTTGTATGGTTATGATATAATCGTTTTTTCAGGATGACCACTTCTAAAAACATGTCATAACATGTCATTTAAGGGAACGAGATTATCAATTAACATAGCACCCAATAGAAATCAATAACTACACTCACCAGGTTGACAGCCACTTCCTCTCCAGTTTGTACATTAACACCTGAAACAAAGAAAAGCATAGAAAACCAAACTATTATTCAAAGTAAACATGGGTGCTAATGCTACCAAAACAATAGAGAAGGTGCATACATACCCAAGTTTGAATTTTCCAAATGACCCCCACCCCCCAAATCTTCCTCCCAAGCTTGAATTTTCCACCAATAACATGATCCATCATCACAAACCCAAATTCCTAATCCTTGCTAAATTACAAAAAAGCCCTCTACTACACACATCAATTGCAAAAAAATAAAATCTTTTGCCTGTTCCAAGTGTCTCAACAACGATTCATCTTGATTTCCAGCACAATCTCAGATCCAAAGAGATTTAACAAACATTGAGATCCAAAAGTGTGTTGAATTACTCAAAAATTCAGATTATACTAATGCCCATACCTAAAAAATAAAACCCCAGAACAAAAAAACAGAGGAAAAAAGTGATTTTGATCAATGAAAATAGGATCAAGAAGTAGAATCTACAAAACCCTCAATTACACGCTAAATTGAAGCACAATCGCGATTATGGGGTCACTCAATGAAACTTAATTTCCTCTTATTCGAAGTAAACAGCTAAAATAACGAAAAGGGTTTCGACAAAAATCGGAGTAAATTTGAGTCGAAAAAGTAGAAATTGGTATATAATAGTGAATAGTGTGGAAAATGGGAAAGTGTAGAAAGAGAGGAAGAAGTAAATTTAATGGGTAGGATATTTTTGGGCGGAGATGGGTATTGGATTTGGCGTTCCCTTCGGATCTGTCTTCGAAAATTTTCTGCATAGTGGCAAACACTATAGCTCACTACTCAGAGCATAGTTTTACAGTGGTATCTCACAATTGACCGAAAAAAGAAATATGCTGCGGGTTCACTATTAATTGAATATATATTCATCACTCTACTGATTAAAGTATTTTCAACATGCTCTTAATCATATATTTCAACTAATGTTTTTTTAAAAGATAATCTACTAATGGTGTAATTTTATTATATACTTCTTCTGTTTCACAATATGTATCAATTAGTCAAACACATTATTTAAATATAAATATCATTTTAAATTTTCAATATATGACTAATTATTTTTCTAATTGATCACTTTAATTAACATAGTAAAACATTCCAAAATCATTAAGATATATTTCATTTTGCAGTTCCAATAGTGAGAAACACAAATAAACATAAGGTATAGCATTTTTTATAACATAAGGTTAAAAAAGAACGATTTTATATTTTTTTTGTTTTGCACACGGCATTACCTCTTCAATCTCTTAGATTTAGATTTAGTTTACCAGAAGTAATAAATTTATTATATAAAAAACGATTTTGATTTTTTTTTTGTCTAAAAATTAAATAGTAAATAATAAATGAAAGATAATCACATTTTTAAATTCAAATACATCAAATAAATTTTTGAGAGAGAGAGAAAAAAAAAGACCAAAATGATTGTCATAGTAGAATTAGAAATGACACTGACAGATAAATAAATAAATTATGCTCTTTTATAGTGTTTTTAATTGAATAACTTAATCTCCCTTATTAGCCAATATTTATTTATTTAAAGAAACTCTTAAAATAAAAAAAATAAAAATTATAAGTATTCTACAAACACTTACTCTACCTTTATGAAAAAAGAGATTACCTATATAAAAAAAAAAAAAGAGAGATGCTATTAAAATGTGGATCTTGCTCAAACAAGATATTATAGAAGAAACTCGAATTAAGAATCACTATATTTTCTTAGATATGAGTTTGAAATGTGTTTTATTTTAATTTGGTTTGCAAAATGTATTTTAAAAATAATTTTATAAAATAGTAGTTATCTAAAACAAAAGTCTAATTTAGAAAAAATAAAAATAATCTATGAATGAGAAAATTATTAAAAAAATAATGAGAAAAATAAAAATGGTGGGACAACTAGAGAGTAATTTCCATTTATTCATTCTCTTCAAGATCAAGGATCTAATAACTTTTTAACTTTTGTGCCTTTGTTTTCTCACTACGCCAAAAATGACATTTAACAGCGCCCATTTTACAGCGCTTGCTAAACACAAGCGCTGTTGTAATTATATTTTAAAAATAACGGAACCTTTTACAGCGCTTTTGATGACAAGCGCTGTAGTAGGTCATATAACGTTTGCGCATCACGTTATAAGGCCTTTACAGCGCTTGTCAAAAAAGCGTTGTAAAAGGAAGCGCTTTTCGCGTATCAGTTACAACGCTTTTTTCACAAGCGCTGTAAAATACATGCGCTTTCATTGAATTTAACTACCTATTACAGCGTTTTTTTCACAAGCGCTGTAAAATACATGCGCTTTCATTGAATTTAACTACCTATTACAGCGCTTTTTTCACAAGCGCTGTAAAACACATGCGCTTTCATTGAATTTAACTACCTATTACAGCGCTTTTTTCACAAGCGCTGTAAAATACATCTTTCAAATAATTATATACATTGGAAACCCTCATATCCTCTACATCTTTCAAATAATTATATACGTTGGAAACCCTCATATCCTCTACATCTTTCAAATAATTATATACGTTGGAAACCCTCATATCCTCTACATCTTTCAAATAATTATATACGTTGGAAACCCTCATATCCTCTACATCTTTCAAATAATTATATACGTTGGAAACCCTCATATCCTCTACATCTTTCAAATAATTATATACGTTGGGAACCCTAATATCCTCTACGTACTGTGCGGCCATCTACGTTGTCTAAGGTATTTTTTACACATGATCTGTTATGTTTTGAAATTGTCAAAAATTGTCAAAAACTCATACCACATGATCTGTTCTGTTTTGAAATTGTTAGTTGATATTGGTTTCTTTTTGAAACTTGTTGATATGTTTTGAAAGCTTATTATTTTTGTTACTGCATTTATATAGGTGGTATAATATGGATAGGAAATGGATTTCAGCCAATCGATTGTCAAAAGAGTATGAAATTGGAGTGAAGGAGTTTGTTGAGTTTGCAGTGAAGAATGCAAAAGATCCAAATAGAGTAGTTTGTCCTTGTTTAAAATGTTGTTTTGGAAAACGTGTTAGAGAAGATGAATTAGAAGGACATCTAGTATGTAATGGAATTGATCAAAGCTACACATGTTGGATAAGACATGGTGAGAAAAAAAAAGGAAACATTAATTTTGAGAATAGTTCGACATATGCTTCAACTGACTTCGATACAGATACATATGAGCCGGACCGAGTTGATGAGATTGCAAAAGCAGTTGAAGAAGATCTTCGAGATTGTCCTAAAATGTTTGAAAGTTTGTTGAGTGATGCAGAGAAAGAATTATATAATGGTTGTACTAAATTCACAAGACTGTCAGCGATATTAAAGTTGTACAACTTAAAAGCGAGTAATGGATGGTCTGATAAAAGCTTTACGGAATTATTAACACTCATAAAAGATATGTTGCCAGATGATAATGAACTTCCCAGTCGAACCTACGAGGCTAAACGGATTTTGTGTTCTATTGGAATGAGTTACGAAAGGATTCATGCGTGTCCTAACGATTGCATTTTATTTCGAAACGAATATGAACTACTTAAGGCGTGTCCGAAATGCAATGTCTCTCGATATAAGAAGAAAGAATCTACTCCAGCAAAAGTCGTGTGGTATTTTCCTATAATACCAAGATTTAGGCGCATGTATCGCAGTGAAGAAGATTCAAAACAGCGCTTTTTTGAGAAAGCGCTGTAAAATGCAGACCATAATATGAAATTATGGGTGTGCATTTTACAGCGCTTGTGTTAAAAAGCGCTCTAAAAGCAGACCCATAACTCATATAATGGGGTGCATATTACAGCGCTTTTTTGTGAAGAAGCGCTGTAAAATGTGCATAACAAGCGCGCATTGTATTTACATGTTTTATAGCACTTTTTTAAAAGCGCTGTTGTATCATTTACAGCGCTCGATTCCACAGCGCTTATTTTTTTTGAAAAAGCGCTGTAAATGGCTTAAAAAAAGCGCTGTAAAATGCGTTTTTCGCGTAGTGTCTTTTCTTTATTTTTTTTAAATGTTCATTTGTTTTCTATTATGAGTATTTTTTTTCTCAACACTATCAGAACTTTTGTGCATATAATACACTTGGGTTTCTTCTCGTGTATAATCATAAAAGCTTATTGTTATATATAAATTAGTGTATAAATAATTAATAATCAATATTATTTTTTATAAAGTCTACAAAATTTTAATCTAATACATTATAAAGAAAAATTCTTACTTATGAATGTACAAAATAAAATTATAACTAAGAATAAGGTACTACTATCTTTCTAGATCAACCGTATTATTGGAGTAATTATAATTTAGACACAATAGTTTATGCGGTCTCTTAACTTAATTTCATATAACACTTCTTAATATCAGATAACAAAAGTATAAAATAAACATTATTTTAGGTGTAAGAGACAAAATAAAGATATTTATCATTTATTTATTTATTTTACAAGATATTTGTCATTTATTTAATAGTTCTTTGTTAGGATAAATAAATATAAATCAACGTTATTACTAAAGTGAACAACTCGTAAAATCATCCGACACGAGCATAAACAATAATAAAAATTACAACCATGGCATATAAGTGATTTTTGCATCAATGAAAAATTCTCTAGCATTAATTACAACCATGGCATATGGCAAGGACTTTCAAAATAGGAGAAAAAAAAGTAAAAAAGAATGAGATCAAAATAAGACATGTGACATGTAATTAAGTAAGAAAATGAGGGAAAAAAAATATAGAATATGAATGTGACTTGGGTAAACACCTCCTAATTTTTTGTGTGAAAATAAAAACATGACTATTAGATTTTTCATATTTTTTTAACCCTCTATTTTTGAAAAGAATAAACTCTAGTAATTAAAAATTCAGTTTTAAGGCAAATAAAATTAAACTAATAATTTTTTTCAATCAAGATTCATATTTTAGTTCTCCTGAATAAGGCGCATTTAACTAAAACTCATTAATCACTTGAAGTCAATTATTTCGTCATTTACCTATTTCATGTTATATATTTAATGAATTTTATATTGTATAATTTTTTGTATGGTTTTATTTAAACGAAGAAATCAACAAATATTGATAAATTTAAAGTCATAAATTTTATTACGAGTATAATTTTTGTATATAGCTCTTATATTTTTTAGACACTTTTAATTTTTTAGGCTAAATTACATTTGCGGTCCCTTAATTTAATTTCAGTTACGTTTTAGTCCTTTATCTTTTTTTCCCGAGTTGGTCCTTTATTTTAATTTTAAGTGACAATTTGATATTTTATATTTCGAAATATCAATAATGTTGTCCTTTTTTTTACAAAAATTCAAAAAAATGATCAAAATTTTGAAACAAAACCCATAAAATTCAATATCATCTTCAATAAAATGCAAATTTAATCAAATTCATAACTTAAATCTTTAAATAAACTCATATTTTCATTATATATTTGATGTTGTTGGGGAAGAAAATATGAGTTCATTTGAATATTTGAGTTATGAATTTGATGAAATTTGCATTATATTGAAGATGATTATTAATTTTATGGATTTTATTTGAAAAAATTGACGATATTTTTGAATTTTTGTAAAAAAGAGGATGACATTGTTGACATTTTAAAACATAAAATTTCAAATTATTACTTAAAATTAAAATAAAGGATCAAATCGAGAAAAAAAAAAGATAAATGACTAAAACGTTAACTGAAATTAAGTTAAGGGACCACAAATATAATTTAGCCAATTTTTTAATGCGCATTTAATATATTATTTATCTCTTTCTATCACACGATTAACGTATCATATTACTCTATTAATTTCTTTTTATATACTAAATTTATCATTTTATAACTATCTCAAGTGAGATTTGAACTATGTTCTTTAAGATTACAAAGTCAAACTTTTATCATTGAACTAATGGACCTGTTTGTTTAAGATTTTAAAAAAGTGATTTTGAATTTATATTTTTAGAAATAATTTTTATAAAAATTAATAAAAATTTTTTAGATTCATTTGTTATCAATTAAAAAAAGTAATTTTGTCATTCAATAACTTAAATATAGAGATTTGAACATGATAAAAATAATATTTTTTTAAAAAGGATATCTTTCAAAACTGATTTTTTTGAAGAGCTTCTCAAAATAGTTTTCGTTTTAATCATTTTTTAAAATTTCATTATCCAAAAAAAGATTGTAGAAAAAGATGAAATAATTAAAACCATATTTTAAGATAAATTATTTAAACCAATTTTTCATTTGAAGCTTTATTTTAAAAATTCTTTTTAAAAAATGTTATAACAAAAAAAAAATAGTATAAATTTTTTAAAAAAATCTTAAGCAAAGAGGTCCAATATCTCACATACAATGAACATTTACTTTAATTTGAATTGAATATTTCAGTCTTATGAATTTAACTTTTTGTCCCGTTTGTAAGAACATCTTATGGATTTTTGTACAAATGAAGTAGAAATTAATACATACAATGTTAATTTTCTGACTTCATCATGTGATAACTTTTACATATCGATCAATAGAAGAAAATTGACAAAACCAATGAGATAGTTTGTATTAAACGAGGCAGATTCTATTTTATGGTTTTGATTGTTGGTTTTAATCATTTTGTTAAAATGATTCCTTGGTTTCATTGATCAAAGAGAGTGCTCAAAGTGGTAGTTTGATAAGGAACTGTGAGTAAGTCATTACTATCATACTTCTTGGCTAGCTAGGAAATTCAAGGGGTATATTGTGGCAGGAGCTACATACTCTAAAATTTTGTCTTCCTTTAAAATAATGTTATATTTAGTTCTCTAGTTTATATGTTGATTTGATTCCAAAAACAAACAAGTTGGTTTGATGAATAAATGTGACTTCTAAAAAGAGAGAAAACAAAATAAAATAAAGATTTGTTAGTTATTTTTTAAAAGATTTAAATGTATTTTGAGCCTGTAAAATATCTACCTATTAAACTTAGTCTCTATAAAATACATATAATACATAGTCTAAACAATAACAAGTGAATTAGGCTGAGTCTTGTATGAAAATTAGATTATCTTTGACGGAAAAAAAATCTTAAAGAAAAAAGGCGAATTAAATTTAGTCTTGTCTGAAAAACAATAACAAAAATTACAAATGCAAATTTCTCTAACCAATTAGGCTGAGTCTATACTATAAAAATTTGTTAGTTATTTTTTAAAAGGTTTAAATGTGTTTTGAGTTTATAAATATCAACCTATTAAACTTAGTCTTTATAAAATAACATATAATTTTTAGTCCAAACAATAACAAGTGAATTAGGCTGAGTCTAAAGGTGAATTAAATTGAATCTTGTCTAAAAAACAATAATAAAAATTACAAATGCAAATATCTCTAACCAATTAGTCTGACTCTACTAAAATTTATCTTAAAGACATATGTTGTTTTTGTTGTCATTTACAGGTTCAAACATTGCCTCGTATCCAATATCACATATCATGCAACCCATTCCAAGCAAAAAGTGGTCCGTATACATTGGAGACACTTACTTCACTTCTTCAATTATTCTTTATTTTTCTTCATCCCAAAATAATTTATTGATTTGAAAAAAAAAATTTGTCCAATATGGAATTCAATTATTAGGAAGACTTTTTATTTTACTTATTACTAATTCATGTGTTTCACAAGGAATATCGTTTAAGATGATTTTTGCAAACATATTAAGAAATGTTAAGTAATAAATTAACCATTTTAACTATTGTTGAGTTTTTCACTATTATCAATGTAAAGTACAATAATATTTTGTAAATTATGCACATAGTAATTATTGAAGGGTAATATAGGAAAAAAAAATAAAGTTGCATTGAAAATTGAGAATGACATTCATTTAGAGACAATTTATTATGTGCTTAAATGACACTTGTTATGAAACGAAGAGAGTACTTTATATAGTGTAATTACTTTTTTGGTCTGAACGATATGATTTTTACCATTGCTTTTGGTAGATTTTCTACATTAAATTTGAGGTATTTTAGTTATAACTTTTTACTCCTTTATTGTTATGATTTTTTGTATTGTTTTTGGTTGGTAATTTTTCTATATGCAGCTTGCACAGGAAATATTTAATTTAGCAAACTCCAAATATTTTGTTGGACATTATAGTCCAAACAACTAGCATTGGAGTTTTTGGTCTCTTGTTATAATTAATTTGTGGTAAATTAAGGAAGTCAAATAACTCGTATGATGATGACATTGAGTTGTTCAAATTGTGTCATTTGAAAAAGTAAGATGAAGGATCTGCTTTATGGGAAGAATTTTCTCTAACATGTGTTCAATACTGTAAAGTCGATTGATAAGACTATTGATCATTTGACTTTATTAAATACAAGTTTGTGGATTAACTTGTTAGTGGATCGACGATAAAGGGTCGAATCACAATATTGGTATACAAATGCTTAATCATTGTGGGATAAACTTTAGCAGATTTATGTGAAGACATGAAATAACAAGATGTACTTGATAAAGAAGTTGTTAACCTTGAACATTCCATAAGTGATTTCATCGAGATATCGTTTGAATGATTTCCTAGGAATTATGAATCACCTTTCTGCTATGGATATTAAGTTTGATGATGAAACTTAGGCGTTATTGCTTCTATGTTCCTTTTTCGACTCGTGAAATTTTTTCAAAATGTCATTTTTTTTATTGTACTGCTAATGGTATTTTGTCAATGGACCTTGTCAAAAATAGTATTTTGAATGAAGAGATGATAAGAAAGTCTCAAGATTCTCTATCGCAGTCAGAAGTGTTGGTTACTAAATCAAGGGAGAGAAACAAGAACTGATATTTAGGTAATAGAGTCCAAAGTATAAGCAATTCTAAAATCAAGTACAAAGTTATTAAGAGTTACTGTTTTGGTAAAAATGGTCATATACAGAGGAATTGTTGGCTTTAAAAAAAGGAGAATGCTGACTAAAGTTAAAGAAAAATAAAGAACATATTGATGAAGACAATACTAATGTGACATTTAATGACTTGCTTGTTATTGATGAGAATGATATTAGTGTTATTGAAATAATTGGGTGATTGATAGAGGTACTTCAGAACTTATCACTTTTAGAGAGATATTTCAAGTGGAATGAGTAGTCGTAAGAACAAGAGTTTGAACAGTGACCCTTTTAAAATTTAGTTCTTGTACTTTAATTGATGTTTACTCAAGATTAAACTTGGTAATCAAAAGTTGATTAGTAAGCTCTTAGTTGACCATAACATTCTTAACTCAAGATAAACTTGTAAATAAAAACAATACACTGAAGTGTGATATGTACATTCAAATAATTAAAGATAAGAGATAAAAAATTCATGCACAAAAGTAAACTGATTCACTCAACTCAGGTTAGTCATGTCCTCACAACCGTGAGACTTTTACTATGTGCTTCAAAACTAGAACGTTCTCATTTGCACATTTTCTCTTAATAAAACCTTGATCAATTACATTATTCACCTTTCAACCCATAAGGGATTTTTACGGTCACCTTTCAATCTTGAAAGGTTTTTCACAACCAACTTTCAACCTAGAAATAATTTTTACAATCACCAATTCAAGGTTCAGTTGGAGGTACGTAAAATTTGGCCAACAACTATTCCAACCAAAATTAAAACTTGACATTTCTTGAATGATTTATTATTAATCAGTTGAGTTCTGTCACTTGGTTAAATTAAATCACATTATATTAGAAACAAAATAGTAGTATAGCTACATAAAAAGATTAATAAAGAAAATAGAAAACTTTTCTTAAGGAAGAAAATAGAAATTTAACACACGACTCATATGTGTCTTACATTATATATTTTGTCCAAACAAAAAATAAAATATTGGATCAATAGTACTTTTTTTCTAAACAAAAAATAAAATATTGAATAAATAGTGTTTCATATCTTGTGAGATAGAGAACAAAAAATTAGTTTTAGTTCCTACAAATATATTGTTATTTAATATACTCCTTTCATTTAACATTTTTTTGCTTTTAATCCTTAATAAATTTTGACTTTCTAAGACCGAAGACATGGCATGCTTAAGTGTCAAAATAAGGCTTAGTTGGAATTATGACGAATATTTGATAATATTTTTTTAATTTGGACTCATTAGTTACCATAAGAAAACTTTAAATATTCTTCTCCATCCCTTTCATCATAGTCCTACCAACCGACCCAATCCCTTTTCATATCTTCTTCTTCAACATTAACAACCCATTATGCATCATTGGGGCCTATTTCGGCCACCTTCCCATATTTTGAGGTTAGTGCAAAAAGCGTGACAATGTTTGGAGTTTTGTGTGATGGATAGTTAAGGAAGGCAAAAGGAAGATGAGTTGAATATGTAAAGAGTAAGAGAGAAAATGAAATAAAGCTCTAAATTATATATCTTTATATCCAGTAGACATTGAGCCATCATAGAATTTATATTTTATAAGTAATTTTTGTAGGACACTTTTTAACTCTATTATGTTGAACTCATACGTCCTAAGACCCTGTGAACTATTTTGTTCTATTCGATTAATCATAATTCTTAGTAATGCGAGTTATTTATTTACTTCATTCATAGGTAGACAATTTTTAACATGAGACCCACATAACTTTTAACCTGCTATATAAATATACAAACGAACTAGAATAGTATTGTCGTAACCCCAAACATATTGACTTTGTCTCATTGTATTTCTATCATAAATAGAAATCATTCTTAAATATAAAAGAATGGATTTAAACTTATATTACTACATTATTTATTTATTTATTTTTATAGATTTGTATGGCAGTTTATTTTTTGCACATATAGGTGCACATCTAGTATATATTAAAGTTTAATGTTTTTAATAGAAACTTTGGAGTATTCTTATGTATAACACATGTAACTTTACTTTGTTTTAATTCACTACTTAATTTATGTGTATAGCATGGATTCAAGTTCTAGTCTATACAGAAATAATATTAATTGTAGATTATTTTTTCTTTGATACTTAAGGATTTGATTGTTGCACAATATTATTTATAACAATTATGGTTATAATCAAAATACAAAGTATTGTAGTTGAAATGAAACAAAGAAAATATCATAAGTCTATAATCGTATATTGTATGGCACACCAGTGAAAGGCAACCATGTGCTAGCATTAAGCCATGATTTAGCAGTGAATCTAATAGCTTCATCTTTGGAAATGACATATTTTTGCCAAACTCAGCAAAGTATGTTTTCAGTGTTTGTTCCATTAATTTTCCATATCATATATCTATCTCATTGAATAAAATCATCAAAAGAATTGTTAATGAAGACCGCCCTTGAAAAAATCTTCCATGGCCTTGCCAAGTAAGTCTTCACTGTAAACCAATAAGGATATAGCTCAATGTCTAGCATGATGGAGCAGTTTTGGAGAACTATTCCAACGTGCACGTCCTTGTGGGATGAGCAATCTGCCACCACAACGTTTTGTTGTCCTTGAATGGGCTTCCTTACCAAGATCTTAGAGTTCTTGATCAAGGTTGTACTCGAGTGACCGAAGATAAAATCAATGGTTCCATAAATCTCACAATTACGGTAGAATTGATGACTCTTGTTTGCATATAATATGTCTTGATAACCAAGAAATTGACATCAGAAGAATATTGAGTGATCACCTTTAACAAGAAGTGCCACTGGTTGTTGAGCTTTTGGACCAACTTTATTCTCAAATGCAATTGTCATGGCAATGAAGTCTTTACCAAAGGTGGCTGCAATCACATTTAAATATCCAAAAATTAATTCACATAAGATTAATTAGATAATTACACATCATATTTAATTTTCGGCGACCTACGTAAATAAAAATTGCGCAAATTTTGCATTAAATTTTTACAAGGAATTTTTAAATAAATTCTCTATTAACTTATATATTTGTGGCACTCTTCTTAATTTACATAACTATTGTACACGATTTGTAATAAACTAACAAATTAAAATCTAATAAACATACTAGATTAACATAAGAGAATCGCTATACAATATTTTCTCTCTTCCTCTTCTCGACTAACATAATTATCAACATAACTTTATATTCTCTATTAACTTTAAGAAAAATAGATGAATAAAATAGTGAGAATTAATGATTAACTTACAAAATGTGGTTGTTTTGGGTGTTTTGAGTCCATTCTGAACGTTTTTGTTTCTGGGGATAATTGTGTTTGTAGGGCCATCACCGTATAATAAAATTTTATTATTTTTAGAGTCGATTGTAATGTACTCATGGTACACACATTTTAGCATATATAACATATATTCCTTGATGATTCTCATGATACGAGTTAATAGCGGCTGTAACTGTTTTATATTAGCCACTACCATCCTTGGACATAATGATGTTTGGTCGAGCTAGACCTTTTTAGATATCAGACAACAAGATACGGTCATCAATAGAAAATCATGTAGGATAATTTTGGTGATATCCACTTCAACAAGGCGATGAGATGCAAACACCTTTTTTAGCCATCGGTGCTAACCACTATGAGTACGATGAAAACATATGAAATAAAAATATGTTGAAAAAAGCACCGTGACGAGTTAGCAAAACGTGATGTGTTGAAGGATCTCATCCTGCAGGATTTTAACAAATGCTTACATTAAAATGATTGTTAAATTTATTAATAAATGTGATATATTTTTATTATTAGCATGTATATATAT
Source organism: Cicer arietinum (assembly GCF_000331145.2). Classification (NCBI taxonomy): domain Eukaryota; kingdom Viridiplantae; phylum Streptophyta; class Magnoliopsida; order Fabales; family Fabaceae; genus Cicer; species Cicer arietinum. The sequence goes on from NC_021165.2 coordinate 50,239,718, forward strand.
CACCATGGAGGTTATTGTCATGGTATGTCAGTAGCTTGTATGGTTATGATATAATAGTATTTTTACAATGAATATTTCGATGACCATTTATAAAAACATGTCATTTGAGGTAGATTTAGCTTTGGAAATTTTTTGCATGTATGACTTTTTTTAAAAATTTTCTGTAGATTTTACTTCAATAAAACACATTTCTAGTGGATCCAAAGTTTGCACATAAATATTTCAGAAAGTTTCCTTTTTCTTGTGAATTTAAATATAGATATTTTCTACAAGAATAATCCGCAATAAAATGTTAATGTTACTTTATCGTTTATTTGGTTTGTAGTAAAATTTTAAAATAACTGCAATAAAATTCTAAATTAAATATTTAACTTTTTAATTATATGTGGTAGTTTTTTTCCACATATTCTTGTTATGATATTATAGTTTGTTCACTATGAATTATAGTGACAAACTCTCTATAGCTCACTACTCCGAGAATAGTTTTACAGTTGTATCTCACAATTGACTGAAGAAAGAAGTATGTTGGGGGTTCACTATTAATTGAATAAATATTCATCATTCTACTAATTAAAGTATTTCCAACATGCTCTTAATCATGTATATACTTCTTATGTTTCACAATATGAATCAATTTAGTCAAAGAAAATTATTTAAATATAAATGTCATTTTAAATTTTTAATATATGACTAATTATTTTCTACTTGATCACTTTAATTAACATAGTAAAGTATTCCAAAATCATTAACATATATTTCATTTTGCAGTTCCAATAGTGAGAAACACAAATAAACATAAGGTATAGCATTTTTTTTATAACATAAGATTAAAAAAGAACCATTTTATGTTTTTTGTTTTGCACGCGGCATTACCTCTTCAATCTCTTTATTAGAAGTAATCAAGTATAATATTTATTAGAAGTAATAAAGTATAATATTTATTATATTAATAAAGTATAATCTCTTCAATTTTTTTATTAGAAGTAATAAAGTATAAAATTTATTATATAAAAAAATGACTTTGATTTTTTTAATCTACAAATTAAATAGTAAATAATAAACGAAAGAAAATCCACTACTAGCTAGAATTTTCGCTTATAGTAACCGAATTAGAGACCGAAAAAATTTAGTCGCCGTAGAGACTGATTTAGAGACCAAATATTTATGGTAGTTAACTAAAATCAAACGTGTCATAGTAGAATTAGAAATACATCTAATCAATTTTTTAAAGCGAGAAAAGAAGACCAAAATGCATTGTCATAGTAGAATTAGAAATGACACGGACACGTAAAGAGAAAAATTATGCTCTTTTATAGTATTTTTAATTGAATAAATTAATCTCTCTTATTAATCAGTATTTATTTATTTAAAGAAACTCTCAAAATAAAAATATATAATTATTAATACTCTAGAAACACCTACTCTATCTTTATGAAAAAAGAGATTACCTATATAAAAAAAAGATGCTAATAAAATGTGGATCTTGCTCAAACAAGATATTATGGAAAGAAACTAGAATTAAGAATCACTATACTTTCTTAGACAAGAGTTTGAAATGTGTTTTATTTTAATTTAGCTCTGCAAAATGTATTTCAAAAATACTTTTACAAAATAGTAGTTATTTTAAATAAATTGCCTAATTTAGAAACAATAAAAATAACATATGAATGAGAAAATTAATAAAAAAAATAATGAAAAAAATAAAAAGGGTGAAGTCGTCATTTATGATTGGGCAACTAGAAGGTAGTTTTCTTTTATTCATTCGCTTCAAAATCGAGCATCTAATAAATTTTTAACTTTTGTGTCTTTGTTTTCTTTTCTTTATTTATTTAAAATATTTCTATGTTTTTTGTTATGATTGTTATTTTTGTCAAACACTACACTTGAATCTTGCCTCGTCCATATTTAAAAACTTGCTATAAAATATTATAAATATATATAGTAGTGTATAATAATTAATAATCAAGTTTATTTTGTATAAAGTCTTCAAAATTTCAATCTACCACATCATAAAGTGAAATTCTTACTTGGACAAAATAAAATTATGACTACGAATAAGGTACTGTCGTCTTTCTAGATCAATCAATACATATTTAAATGGTTTTGAAGTTATAATTACAATATCCATATCAATTTTTATACACATGAACAAACCAAGATATGTCAAATAATTTTTTTACAAAAAATGTCACTATAAAAGAAGTGTTCTCATATTCATTTCATTTGTATAGATATAGAGCTGGCTGGATAAGAGCATCAAAATCAATTATTTTAATTAAAATTTAAAAAAATTAAATTTTACCTAATATATAGGCTATCAAATTTTTTTTGTACTTGATAAAAAAATTTAAAATATTAAGATTTTTAAATTAATTAATTTTATTATCTATTAAAAAAAATATTATACAAAGTCGATTATATTAATATAAAAAATTAATTTTGATTCTAAAATTTTTAAAAATTATTTTTATGAAATACTTAATAATTTTACTAAAATACTATTATAAACATTTAAAATATCTCATATTAGAAATCACAAGTCTCCCTATATGTTATATTGACCCTAGGTAATACAATGATATTAATTAAGAGAAGTTAATTAAAATTTCAATTGTCGGACAACATATTTTGGTTCACTTTTTTGATAGCTAATACAAGTGTGAGTTATAAGCAAAAGAAAAAGTGTCTAAGAAAAAAGAATTGTAGGATTGAATAAAAAAATAAAAAATCTGATATAGTGTGTTAAAGAAACGAAGTTGAAAAAACGATGTGTGAAGAGCTATGGGGATTAAAAGGGTTTGAATTTTCGTTCAAACCATCAATAGGTAGATCTGGAGGTATTCTAACTTTGTGGGATAGCTCGCGGGTTGATATGTGGAGTTCTTCCATATTAAATCATGCATTAATTATGGAGGGGGAGTGGAAGGATATTGGAGAAAATATTTATGTGGTAACCTTGTGACAAGATTGAGAAGCGAGATATGTGGAATATGATAGTCGAGAAGGTTGAGAGCGATGTAGATTATTTTTGGTGTGACAGTGGAGATTTTAATGCAATTAGGAAGGAAAGTGAAAGGAATGGGAGGAGTCAATATATCCAAATGGAAGACATTTTGTGCTTTAATAATTTTATTAAGGAATTAGAATTTATTGATTTGCCTTTAAATGATAGAGTTTTTATTTGGTGTCGTTTGGATGGGTCGGTCATGAGCAAATTAGACCGATTTCTTTTAAAAAAAGAGGTGGGATCACCAATGGCCCAATTGCTCATAGTGGGTGTTGGATAGAGGCTTAACAGATCATTGTCCATTATTCTTGTGTGATTATTGGGATAACTAGGGACCAAGACCTTTTCGTATGTTGAAGTGTTGGGAGGAATTTGATGGTTATAAGGATTTTGTTAAGGAGGTATGGGATAATTATACAGTGTTTGGTAGGGGGAGCTTTGTACTAAAGCAGAAGTTGAAAACTATCAAAAATCGCTTGAGGAGTTGGCATAAGGAACATTGCAATAACCTATTTGACAAGATAAAAGTGGCTAAAAGGAGTTAAATAAGGTAGATATTAAAGCATAATCATGTGTTCTATCAGACGTGGAGATTGAAGAGTGTAGGCAATTGTCTGCCAATATTTGTTCTTGGTCTCGGTTGAATTGTAGTATTCAGTGGCAATGTTCGCGGGTGAAACGGTTGAGAGAAAGATATGCAAACACAACTTTTTTGGTACGGTATCCAATAGGAGACGTCGTAATTCGATTCTCAGTATTGAGGTTGAGGGTGTGTGTGTTGAAGGGGTGGCGCCAGTGAGAAGTGCAGTGTTTAATCATTTTGAAGGTCATTTTAAATCAACCAGATCCATCCACATGGGTTTGGTTAACTTGCAGTTTAATTCTCTCTCGCTAATTCAAGCTGAATGAAACATTATTAGTTGGATTTAGTGAAGAGGAATTCAAACATGCGGGTGTGGGATTGTGACACCTACAAAAGTCTAGGTCCGAATAAGGCACATTTTGGATCTGTGAAAGAGTTTTGGGAGAACATAAAAGGTGACTTTATGAGATTTATAAGTGATTTTCATGTGAATGAGAGGTTGGTAAAAGGATCAAGTTGCTCCTTTATAGATTTATTTCCCAAAAAATATAATCTGCAAGTCTTAAATGATTTTAGACCCATTTCATTAGTGGGATGTATGTATAGAGTTTTGTCAAAAGTGTTGACGAATAGACTTAGTTAGGTGATTGCTTCTGTAATAGCCGAATCTCAATCGACGTTTGTTAAAGGTAGACAAATTTTGGACGGGATCTAAATTGCAAATAAAGTGGTCTATGAGGCAAAAAAAGAAGAAAAAAGAGTTAATTTTGTTCAAAGTGGACTTCGAGAAGGGATATGACTCAGTTGAGTGGGATTACCTAGAGCTTGTGATGGCAAAGAAGGGTTTTCTAGAGAAATGGCGTAAATGGATTTTGGAATGTGTTGGTTCACTATTAATTTCTGTGCTAGTGAATGGGAGCCCTGTAGAAGAGTTTGCTATGCAGAGGGTATTTTGACAAGGTGACCCCTTATCCCCGTTCTAGTTTCTAATAGCTGTTGAGGGCCTGAATGCTCTTTTTAGGGCTTATGTGGAAGCCTATCGATTCAAAGGTTTTGAGGTGGGATCAAATGAGTTTCGTGTCTCTCTCTTTTACAATTTGTAGATGATACGCTGATCATGGGAGAAATGTTGGGATAATATTAGAGCAAGCAAGACTAATTTGTTGTGGTTTGAGCTTTAATCTGACCTGAAGGTTAATTTGCATAAAAGTATGTTGGCAAGTGTTAATGTTAACAGTTCATGGCTTCAAACTACGGCATAAATGCTTATAGTATGTTGGCAGGTGTTAATGTTAATTGTCCCATTCAAATATTTGGGGTTGCTTATCGGTGATAATCCCCTGGTAAGGTGTTTCAGAAACCTATTATAGAGAAGATATGAAATAGGTTGGCTGAGTAGAACTCTAGAACTTTGTCGTTGGGTAGCCGTATAGTACTCCTCAAAGATGTCTTATCTACATCTCCTATTTATTTTCTTTCCTTTTTCAAGGCTCCTTCAGGCATCATTTATCAACTTGAATATATTTTTAAATCATTTTTTTGGGGTAGGAATAAGGAAGTGAGTAAGGTTCATTGGGTCAATTTGGAGAAGGTGTGCTTTCCTTTAGAGAAGGGTGAACTAGAAGTCCAAGATTTGAAAGTTTTAATAAAGCTCTATTGGGTAAATGGCGTTGGAGGTTAAAAACATAGTCAGAGAGCCTTTGGGTTAAGGTGTTGATCAGTAAATATGGAGTGGAAGTTGGGGAATTTAGGGGGGGAGGGGGGCAATTCGAGGGAGTCTGTGTGGTGGAATGATATTTTTGCGGGAATAGTTGGTATTGAAGAGGAATGGTTTGATAAAAAAACTATTTAAAATTATTGGGAATTGTAGTAATACTTAGTTTTGGAAGGATCCATAGTTGGTTGGTGGGGTCTTGCATGAGAAATTTAGTAGTTCATTTGTCTTTGCCACAAGAGGAGAATGTTGAAGTTATGTTAGAGATGTTGCTACGGGAGGGTATTCAAGGGTGGACATGGCGGAGGCAATTGTTTGCGTGAGAGGAGAAATTAGTGGAGCAGTGTAGGATTTTATTGATTACGGAAGGAGTTTGTCGCTGGTGTCAACGCACTTCTATTTCAAGACCAAGTGTGGCTTCATTTTGTCTAAGAAAAATGGTCATTATTTGTGTAGAGGTTGTTTCAAGATAGGTTGCCTATAAAGGATAATTTGTTCAGTCAAGGAATCACTTATGTGGAAGATCAACAATGTGTAGCAAGTTATGGGGAAGTTAAAACGATCGGTCATTTTTTCTTTGTGTGTCCTCTTTTTGGATTCGTGTGGTATGATGTTTTGAATTGGTTTGGACTATTTGGTGTATTCCATAAGGATCCAATCAACCACGCTAACCAATTTGATGGTCTTTTAATTTAGATTGGTTTGCAGTGATGTGGGCAATGTGGAAATCAAGAAATGAGACGATTTTCGTTTGCATGATTTGAATGCAAATCTTATTATGGAGCAGGCCAAACTTTTAGCATGGAGGTGGATCAAATTGCAAGTAAAAGCATTTTGTTATGGGTATAACTAGTGGTGCTCTCTGTTAAGGCAAACTCTCAAATTTAAGTTTTGATGAAAATAAACAAAGATTAATTAAGAATGTTAATTATGATTCTAAATATTATGTTTATTTAACTTGTGTTTTTGAGTGGATTAATTCAAAGATAGAACTCGAGCAAATCAAATAAATCAACAATAAAAGATAAAGGCTGAAAAGAAAAGAAAAGAAAGCATAACATTCTGGACAAAATCTATAAAAACGGAGAATGTTCTCCAGGACCAAGACTGATCATCACAACCCCATGATCAATCAATCTCCACTAGTTCAAAGAAATTTTAGCCTCTAGATTTTACATCAACATCATCAAAACTTGGCAAGGAACAAACTGAGATGATCAGATTCAAATAAACTACTCAAATCACAAAGAGAGAATATCACGAAATAGCAAGACCAAACATATTTGAACCTTCTCTAGCTTAAACTGTCAAGAAAGATAAACGATCTTGAAATGTACAAGGCATCCATATTAATTAGGAAGACATCCAGAATGATCAATACTGAACCTCCAGATTGATTATCAATCTCTAGAAAGTTCAAAGACTAGGACTCCAAATTGATCATCAATCTCTAGAATTTTGATTAACATTTTGCAGAAGTTCATCATCATTCTCCAAGCTATTTTGACATAATCAAAACTCCAGATCAAATCAAAGACATTAACAAGCATATCTAAAGTACAAAAGACCATTAAACTCAAAAGAAACCTTAGCAAAAATCGAAGAACTCAACCCCATTCAACAGAATTCAAAAGTGTTCATAGGCTAAAATATTTTTATTCATATAAATTAGTTTTTGGTCAAATTGACAGAGCACTACCAACAGTTCTTTTGACCATTATTAAATGCTCTAAAACGCCTATAAAAGGATGATCAATGTTCAGGGATAATGCATAAGTTCAAGTTGAATGTCTCTCATTACTCAAATAAGAATCAGTCTAATCACTTTTCATTACTCTGTTATTTTTGTACTGAATTCTTTGTAAAGAAACAAATCTCAAACAGGAGTTGAGACATCTCAGATTCTACCAAAATAATCTTATTATTATTGTAAAACTCGAACTATAAGAGTTTAGTATAATTTGGGTATATTGTAAGAAATTCTATCAAGGTTGATATGTGACCTGATTTAATCTCTTTTTGGGTGAAAAGGATTGAAGTTTGTAACATATCAAGGTTGATCTAAGTTAGGTGCTGTAAAACAAGAAGGTTCTTTGTTTTGAACACTTAGTAGAAAATCTCATAGTTGTGACGTTGCCCGAGTTGGGTGAACTAGGATACATTCGTGTGTGGTATTCTTTCTCTTATCTCCTTATTTATCAAGTTTGATTAATCATTTAAGTTAAAAGTATAAACTGAATTTTTGATTTTAAGGTAACCAAGAATGTTATCCGTTTTCTAGTAAAAACCAATAACGTTCTCGGTTTTCTGTTTTCTTAACCAAGATCATTCTTTAGTTGAATTTTTATGTATTTTAATGAAATTTTTAAATAGGGAGATTTACAATTCAAACCCCCTTCTTTGTAAATCGACTTCTCTACTTCACTCTCAACCCTTAGAGTGCATTGATATCGTTTGTGGTTAATTATTTTACTTCTTATTTGAGTAGTTTAGTTTGTATTTATGTTTTGTTTTGATCATATAGTAGAAACATTGTAAAATTTCTTTTTCTCTTGCTCTAAACACTTGTTGTGACTAGAACGTTTTTTGACTATATTTATTTTTGGCTAGTTAAAAAAACCAATTAAAATATAATATAAATATATGTATTATTAATAAATATTAATATAGCACACTTGTTTATTAACAATGAATTACAAATATATGTTTTTTTTAGCTCGATTATGTCTTTGTTAGCCTCCATATACCAATGCATTTTTCAATATATAGAAGAGATTACTCAACTCAAGTATGAATGCAAGCTCAAGTATATGAAAATAGGAATGTGTGGAAGGAAAGGAAAATGGAGTGAATTAAAGGTTTTTAGTGTAGATGGAATTGGTGGTTTGATAAGGTATATGTGGTAGATTGATTGCTATGAATACAAGGAACCATATGATAGGAAGAAGTGTGAGGAAGAAAAAAATTGAGAAGAAAAGTGATATAGCAAATAATATGGAAGAAGTGTGAGGGTTTATATAGAGGAAGAGGAGTGAGTGACCCGTTAATTACTACTATATTTTTAAAGGTTTTAATTACCTTTGTGACTAAGAAATTCAAGGGGTAGATTATGGTGAGAGTAACTCTCAAACTTTTTTTTTTACTATATACTAATATATATTAAATTCTTAATTAGTTTTTAAATTGTTTTGATTTCATGGGTAAACATGAGTTTCAAATAAAAAAGAAAACAAAAAATTGATAAAAATTAGCTAGTTATATTATTATTATTATTATTATTATTATTATTATTATATAATAACAATGAATATGAATAAAAATTATAAATAACCATGAGCAATAGATCATTTTATTTTGGACTAATAACAACAATTAATTAAAAAAAAAACCATTTCAAACCTTTGCATAAACAAAAAAGAGATGTTTTACATTTCCTATACATCATTTATACATAGAAAAATTTCATTTTAAGAAGTTACAAAAATTCCAATTTGTTTATTTGAACAAAATTGCATCTATTTTGATATATTTTGCATCTACGCATTAAACAAAATTGAAATTAAGCATCGAATAATGTGGACATATTTTGATATGGATTGCATCAATAACAAAATTGAACTAAAATTAAATAAAACCTTGGTATTATGTCAAAATTTGATATGCATCACCTAATTTCTTATTAAATTACCACTTTGAACGGTCTCTTTGATCAATAAAACAAAATAATCATTTTATAATTTTGATTAAAATCAATAATAATTAAAACCACAAAATGGGACCAGCATCATTAAATGCATACTTTTTCTTGGATTTTTTCATTTTCTATATGCAATAATTAATGCTAGAGAATTGTTCATTTATGTATAAATCACTTATATGTCATTGATGTGATTATTATTATTTTCTATGCTCATGTTGGATGAATTCATGAGCTGGTTCACTTTCTTGTTTACTAATAATGTTGGTTTATATTTATTTATCATAGAAAAGTACTATTAAATAAATGACAAATAAATTTTCTTTTAAACACCTAAAAGAATGTGTATCTTATACTTTTGTTGCATAATAGTATCTATCATTTTTGCATAAGACAAGAATTATTATTTATGTGGATGAAAATGATTTTTTTTTTGTTGCTAAGAATTATTAATCATCTTTTTATCTCTTAATAATGTTAAATTGTTTAGTCTTTAAGTTGGTTTGATTTCTAAAAAAAAATTTGGTTGACTCATATATATACATCATTAATTATATACATAAAAAGCATTTGATAATTATATATATATATATATATATATACTCATTTGTTTCAGGAAAATAAAAAACCCATTATCTATGAAAACTAAGAATTTGATCAATATATGACAAATATATTTTTGTTTCTATATATAATTAAAAAAGAACAATTTTATCTTTTTTGTTTTGCACGCGGCATTACTTCCTCAGTCTCTTCCATTTTTAACTAGAAGTAATAAGATATAACATTAATTATATAAAAAACGACTTTGAGTTTTTTAATAGTAAATAATAAATGAAAGAAAATTATTTTTTCAAATTCAAATATCATCAAACAAATACGATGAATGGAATGAATTTATATGCATTCTCATGCGGAATTTTTAGAAAGAGAGAAAAACAACGCCGAAATGCATTGTCTTAGTAGATTACCTATATGAAAACAAAGAGATGCTATTAAAATTTGTGTCTTGCTCAAAAACTACTATACTTTCTAGGACCCGTGAAGACATTCAATGACACCGCTGGTACAACAGTTTGAAATATATTTTATTTTAATAATAATTTTTCAAAATAGTAGTTATCTAAAATAAAAGCCTAAATGAGAAAAATATTAAAAAAATAATATGAAAGATAAAAGGGGTGGGATCGTCATTTATAGTAGGGCAACTAGAGGGTAGTTTCCATTTATTCATTCTCTTCAAGATCAAAGATGCTAAAAACTTTTTAACTTCTGTGCCGTTGTTTTCTTTTCTTATTTTTTTTAAATGTTCCTCTGTTTTCTATTTTGAGTGTTTTCTTTCTCAACACTAGTAAAACTCTTTTGTATATATTATTTTGTATAAAATCTTCACAATTTCAATCTAATACATTATAAAGTCAAAATCTTTCTTATGAATGTACAAAATAAAATAATGACTAAAAATAAGGTACTACCATCTTTCTAAATCAACCATATATATTTAAATGGTTTGGAAGTTATAATTACAATATCATTGCCAACTTTAATACACATGAGCAAACCAAGATATGTCAAACAATTTTAAAAATAAATATCACTATAAAAGAAGTGTTTTTATATTCATTTGATTTGTAGTAAAATTATTAGTAACTCTGCAAACACCTACACTACCTATATGAAAACTAGCGATAGGAATAGGCTAGGCCGTCCTACAAGGGCCTATATGGCCTGTCCTACTTATGGTCTGACCTGACCTATTCAATAAAAAGATTAGGCTCAGACTATTTTTAAAGCCTATTTATTTAAATAGGTCAGGCTCATACTTATAAAAAAGTCTATTAGGCCTGACAGGCCGACCTATATATATAATTATTTATTAATGTTATTTTTTTATTATTATATTAATAATATTATTTCCTATTTTAAATTTTATCAATTCGGCAATCACTCAGTAGTCATTCCATATTCGGTTGTCATTCTATATTTGGTAATCGTTCCATATTCGGTAGCCATTCAATTAGCCAATAACTTAGTAGTCCTTCCATATTTATTTGAGAGGTAATAATGTTTTAGGGTTTAAAGGACGTTTGTTTCAGATTTTTTTTAAAATTATTTTGTTAGAAAAATTATTTTTTGTTTAATATATATAGATATGTACATTAATATTGGTATGTGAAGAGCATATGGTATGAGTAGAACATTTAAATGTTTTAATATGAATAAAACTTTTAAATAGGCTTCCAAGCCATGCCAGACTTTTAAAAAGGGCAAGCCAGACCAGGAAAAAAGCTTATGATAGGTCGTAGGCCAGACTTAGGCCTAAAAAATTAATCGTAGGCCAGACTCAGACCTTTCAAAGCCTGGCCTGGTCTATTCTCACCCCTAATGAAAACAAAGATTACCGAGATGAAAAAAGAGATGCTATTAAAATTTGGGTTCTCAAACAAGAGAGTATGAAATATACTTAAAAACTACTATAATTTCTTGGAACCGTGAAAATATTAAATGACACCGTTGGCATAGGAGTTTGAAAACTGTTTTATTTTAATTTATTTTAAAAATAAGTTTCCAAAATTATAGTTATCTAAAACAAAAGTCTAATTTAGAAACAATAAAAATAATCTTTAAATGAGAAAGTTACTAAAAAAATTAATGGGAAAGATGAAAGGGACGGAGTCGTCACTTATAGTGGGACAACTAGAGGGTAGTTTTCATTGATTCATTTTCTTCAAGATCAAGATGCAAGTAACATTTTACCTTTCGTGCCTTTTGTTTCTTTTCTTTACTCTTTTTAAATGTTCCACGGTTTTCTATTATGAGTATTTGTTTTCTCTAACACTTACAAAACTCTTGTGCATATAATACACTTGAGTTTCTCATGTATAATCATAAAAAATTGTTGTAAAATATTAAAAATACATATATATTAGTGTATAAATAATTAATAATCAATATTATTTTGTATAAAGTCTTCAGAATTTTATTCTAATACATTATAAAGTCAAATTATTACTTATGAATGTATAAAACAAAATTATGACTAAGAATAAGGTACTATCATCTTTCTAGATCAACCATATATATTTAAATGGTTTGGAAGTTATAACTACAATATGAATGCTAATTTGTATACACCTGAACAAACCAAGTTATGTAAAACAATTTAAAAAATAAATATCAGTATAAAAGAAGTGCTCTTAATTATGTTCATTTCATTTGTATGGATATTACCATGTAGAATTATTAGTAACTCTGCAAACACCTATTCTGACTATATATAAACAAAGATTACTGAAATAAAAAAAAGAGATGCTATTAAAATTTGTGTCTTGCTCAAAAAAGAGATTATGGAATATGCTTAAAAACTACTATTCTTTTTTTGACCCGTGAAGATATTCAATGACACCATTGGCACATGATATTGAAATATGTTTTATTTTAATTTATTTTGAGAATAATTTTACAAAATAGTAGTTATCTAAAACAAAAGCTTAATTTAGAAACACTAAAAAAATCTATGTATGAGAAAATTAATAAAAAAATAATGTGAAAGATAAAAGGAGTGGGGTCGTCATTTATGGTGGGACAACTATAGGGTAGTTTCCATTTACTCATTCTCTTCAAGATCAAGGATGCTAATAACTTTTTAACTTTTGTGTCTTTATTTTCTTTTTTTTTTTTATTTTTTAAAATGTTCCTCTGTTTCCTATTATGATTTTTTTTTTCAACACTTACAAAACTCTGACTACAATATTTATGGTCTCCGACAACATTTTTTTAATCAACATGTATAAAATGTTGTCTATATTGTTGTCAACATAATATTGTTTTATGTCTGAGACAACATTTTATGTATGTTGTATATATTATTTTTGTAACACCATATAGACTTTCTCTAAAATATTTTTGGACACAGTTTTAAAATGTCCTTATGATAACTCTATGAAAATATTTGATAATTGTTCTCTTGAACATTTTTATGAATATTTTTCGATTGTTATCTTGTTTTGAATGAAATGCTACAATTATAAAATATTATTTAAAAATTTAACATTCATTAAATTTTTTACAGGAATAATTCCCTCCAAATAATATATATATATATATATATATATATATTCAAACATTATATTATTTTTTTATTATATAAAATAAAAGTAAGATATAAAAAAAAGATAGTATAACGTGGATAGAAGAAGAAAATTAAGGTCAAGCTTTTTAACTAATCCTAAATTCCTAAATCATCAACATACTGTCAAGCATTTTCACTAAATTCCAAAATCATCCCAACATTGGGTCGTTGTTCATGTTCTTCAACACTCTCAACACGACCTCTACTTTATTCACCCCCTTCGTCAACATACCGTCAATCATTTTCACTAAATCTCTAAATCATCTCAACATTGTATTGTCGTTCATGTTCTTCATCACTGTCACCGCGATCTCTCATTCATTCACCCCCTCCGTCAACACACCATCAACTATATATTATACATTAATATTCAAAAACTACTATTCTTTATTTGACCCGTGAAGACATTCAATGACACCATTGGCACATGAGTTTGAAATATGTTTTACTTTCATTTATTTTGAAAATAATTTTACAAAATAGTAGTTATCTAAAACAAAAGTCTAATTTAGAAACAATAAAAATAATCTATGAATGAGAAAATTACTAAAAAAAAAATTAATTTGAAAGATAAAAGGGTGGGATCGTCATTTATGGTGGGGCAATTAGATGGTAGTTTTCATTTATTCATTCTCTTCAAGATCAAGGATGCTAATAACTTTTTAATTTTTGTGCCTTTGTTTTCCTTTCTTTGTTTATTTTTTAAATGTTCCTCTGTTTTCTATTATGAGTATTTATGGTCTATAGCAACATTTTTTTTAAGCAACATGTATAAAATGTTGCCTAAAAATAGATAAGCCAACATTTTATGTTTGTTGTCAATATTATTTTTGCAACACCATATAAACGTTCTCTAAAATATTTTTGGGCACAATTTTAAAATGTCTATGATAACTTTGACAATATTTAATAATTGTTTTTTTAGACATTTCTAAGAACATTTTTCGATTGTTACCTTGTTTTGAATAAAATGCTACAACTATAAAATGTTATTTAAAAATTTAACTTTCATGAAATTTTTTGCGAGGAGAATTTCCTCCAAATAATATATTAATATTATATATATATATATATATATATATTTAATATTCAAACATTATGTTATTTTTTTATTATATAAAATAAAAGTAAGTTAAAAAAATTAAAAAGAAATGAAATAAAATGTAAATTGGACAGAAGAAGAAAATTAAGGTCAAGCTTTTTTACTAATCCTAAATCCGTAAATCATCAACATACCATCAAACATTTTCACTAAATCCCTAAATTATCTCAACATTGCGCTGTCGTTCACGTTCTTCATCATCGTCAACGCAATCTCTCCTTCATTCCCCCCTCCATCAACATACCGTCAATGCAATCTCTCGTTCATCAACAAGAGTATAGTTTGCGTCGTTTTCCACTCATTTTTCTCCTATTCTCCGGTGTTCGTCGACGTCGTGTACTTACAGGTTTGCATATTTGTTGTTATTTTTGCGGTTGCTTGTTTGCTGCTATGTTATGTGGGTTGCTCTGTACAATGTTTGGTTTAGGGTTCATCTTCTCTGTTTTGTTTATTGTGTTTTTTTTTTTTTTTGCTTTGATGTTTGCTTTGATTCATTTTATTTTGCTTTTTGTTTCTTGTTCGCTTTGGAACTTCTGTTTGTCGTTCACATCTTCAAAATTAATTTTTGTTTCTTGTGATGTACAGTTGTCGTTCATACCATGAAAATTAATTATCAAATTAGTGGAACTTCAACCAAGCAAAAATATTGAGAGGGGATTTTATCACACAAATATGAATGTGAAATTATCATGGATCCAGGAAATTGCAATATGTTTTTTTCGATGATTACATGGATCCAGGAGGCATGTCTGTCAGATTCATTTGAAAATTTGATATCTTCAATTGATTTGAAACCATATATTATACGTTATATTCTCTTATAGTGATATTTTTTAGCATTGAAAATTGTCTTTCTATTTGTCAACAAAAAAAAAAAATGGTCCTTCCAACTTGTATGCAATTTCTATAATAAGATAAAATAGAAGTTTTATTTGTTTATATGTTGGGACAAGATATTTGGTCTCTATAATGAAGATTAAAATTGTTAGATAATGTTATTATATACTAGTAGTAAGGGTATTTTAGATATTTCTATTATTTTGTATATATACTCATTGTAACCCTATTAACTTAAGTTTGATCCATTCTATGTTATGAAACCCTAGAGTGGTTGTCTCTCTTCTTCCTCTTTTTATTGTTAACATGGTATCAAAGAGCTTTGGTTGATTTTGGGATCTACTATAAAGAAGAGAGAGATTATTTTGATAGGAAAGACAACCACCCAAAAACATTGATTGCGCATTCGTTAACTGTTGGATCAGACTGATTTTTGGACAGCAGGTTCGCAACATTCAAGTGTTCGTCTTTAACGGTCGGATCAGAGAAACGACGTCTGGAGGGGGAGAAATCATGCTCGCACAACACCAGATTATCCCTAATTTATTTTGTCTCAGTGATTGTGTTTGTCGTATTTTCCTGTCATTATTTATTATGGTTGGTGCTAAGGATGATTCTCTTCAAGTATATTGGAAAGCACATTGTTCGAAAATTGGGGAGAGCACATAAGAAGAATTTTAGGGGGCCATCGTCCAATGTTGTTGTTTCTACTCCTCCTACCATTGGCTCTAGTTCTAGTTATGTATACTCATATGAGACTGCTTCCCAAATATCTGATATTGCAGTACAGCTTCAAAAACTTCTTGCCACTCAATCACATGCCATGTATGCCACCTCTTCTAAAGGTTTGAACTCCTCTGGTATGTCAGGTATATCTCCTTCCATATGGATTCTTGATTTGGGAGCATCTCATCATATGACATACGATATCTTTTGTGTTTGTGAAACTTGTCTCGTATGTGTCGGTTATAACTACTGATGGCACTCCTATGCCACTAGCAGGCGTTGGTTCTGTCTCCACACCTAACATATCTCTTTATGATGTTTATTATATTCCTAATCTTACTTTGAGTCTTGCTTCTATTAGTCAAATATGTGATCTCGATTATTCGGTTATGTTTTCTTCCACTTCTTGTTGTGTGCAGGATCCACATTCCAGGACGTTGATTGGGATAAGTCATAGACAGGGGGGACTTTATGTTTTGGATGACCCGCGATTCCCAAATACTGCAGCCCCAACAACTACTGCTGACTTATTATCTAGTTTTCGCTTGAATTCCTTATCTTCTAGTTTTTATTTATGGCATTCTCGCTTTGGATATGTTTCTGCTTCTAGATTAAAATATTTGGCTTCTACTAGAGCCTTAGGAAAGTTACAAACCTGTGATATCTCAGATTGATGTGGTTGTAAACTTGCTAAACTTCCAGCTTTACTGTTTAGTAAAAGTGTTTTCGTTTCATATGCGCCCTTTGATTTAGTTCACTCTGATGTTTGGGGTCCATCACCGGTTCTCACCAAAGGTGAATCTAGATATTATGTTTCGTTTATTGATGATTACACTTGTTATTGTTGGGTTTATCTTATAAATCGGTCTGAATTTTTTGACATTTATCATATATTTCGTGCAATGGTCAAAACTCAACATAATTCTGTTATAAAGTGCTTTCGTTGTGATTTAGGTGGTGAATATACCTCTAATAAATTTTCTGAATTACTTGCTTATGATGGCACCCTCTACCAAACATCTTGTACTGATACTCCTCAACAAAATGGAGTTGCTGAAAGGAAACACCGTCATATTATAGAGACTGCTCGTTCCCTTTTGTTGTCCGCTTCAATTCCTAGTGAGTTTTGGAGAGAAGCAGTTCTTACTGTTGTTCATGCTATTAATAGAATTCCATCCTCTATCATATCAGGTTTGTCTCCCTTTGAAAAATTGTATGCTTCTACCCCTGATTACTATTCTTTGAAAGTTTTTGGTTCTACTAGTTTTGTTCTTCGCCCTCAAGTAGATTGCAGTAAGTTGTCTTCTCGTTCAACCATGTGTTTTTTCTTGGTTATGGGGATGGTCAAAATGGTTATCTTTGTTATGATCCTCGTGCAAGAAAACTTTATGTATCTCATAATGTTGTTTTTCTTGAGCACATCCTTTTTTACTCTATTTCCTCTGATTCTCAGATTACTAAGAGTTCTGAACTAACCCATGTTGACCTGTTTGGTCCTAATGATTATGCTTCTAGTGATTGTAATGTTGAGAATTGCAGGACAAATACTAATACTCCACATGATGACATCCCTCTTATCCCCCCGACTGTCCAACTACCTCCTGCGATTGTTGATCCTCCTCGTTACCCCTCTCGTCAACGTAAGTCTACTCAGTTACCTGATTTTGTCTATTCCACTTACTCAACTTCGTTTGTTTCTTTCTTAACCTCTATTCATAGTTTGTCTGAGCCCTCTTCCTATAAAGAGGTTGTTCTTGATCCTCTTTAGCAGCAGACTATGGTAGAAGAACTATCTGCATTGCACAAAACCAATACTTGGGAATTAGTACCTCTTCCTCCTAGAAAACATGATATTAGGTCTCGTTGGGTATACAAGATCAAAACTAAGTCTGATGGGTCGGTTGAGCGCTACAAAGCACGTCTTGTTGATAAGGGTTTCTCTCAACAATATGGTATGGATTGTGAAGAAACTTTTGCTCCTATAGCCAAGATGACCACTATTCGTACTCTTATTGCAGTTGCATCTGTTCGTCAATGGCATATTTGCCAAATGGATGTCAAAAATTCTTTTTTAAATTGTGAGCTTCATGAAGAAGTCTATATGGTCCCTCCACAAGGAGTTTCTCATAATCAAGGGGAAGTATGTAAGTTAAAAAAGACTCTATATGGTCTTAAACATGCTCTTCGAGCTTGGTTTGAGAAATTCTCTAATGTGATCACTTCTCTTGGTTTCTGCTCTAGTGAACATGATTCTCCATTATTTATAAATAAGGTCCACCACTTATGGTCGCATTATACTTTCTCTATATGTTGATGATATGATTATTACAGGTGATGATGTTAGTGGAATCAATGAGTTCAAATTGCAGTTAGTCAAACAGTTTGAGACGAAGAACTTGGGAACTCTCGCTATTTCTTGGGGATTGAAGTTGCTAACTCTCCTACAGGCTACCTTCTTTCTCAATCCAAGTACATTGCCAACATTCTTGACCAGGCTCGTCTTTCTGATACTAAAGCCGCAAATACTCCTCTTGAGTTGAATGTGAAATATGCTCCCTCGGATGGTGTTCCTTTATCGGATTCCACTTTGTATCGTACTTTGGTTGACAGCTTAGTGTATCTTACGATTACCAGACCTGAAATTGCTTATGTTGTTCATGTTGTTAGTCAGTTTGTTGTCTCTCCCACTACAGTACATTGGGCAGCAGTTATTTGGATTCTTCGTTATCTTCGAGGAACTCAATTTCAAAGCCTTCTCTTTCCATCGTCATCCTCATTAGGGTTACGAGCTTATTCTAATGCTGATTGGGCTGGTGACACAACATATCGTAAATCCACCACAAGGTTTTGTATATTTCTTGGAGACTTTCTTATTTATTGGAAGAGTAAGAAACAAGACATTGTCTCTCACTCCTCTACAGAAGCTGAGTATCGTGCTATGACATCCACTACCGCTGAACTAATTTGGTTGCGTTGGCTTTTGTCTAATATGGGTATCTCTCTTTCTGAGCCAACTCCGATGCACTGCGATAACAAGAGTGTTATTCAAATTGCTCACAACTCGATCTTTCATGAACACACCAAACACATTGAGATTGATTGTCATCTTACTCGTCATCATCTTCAGCATGAAACCATTACTCTACCATTTATCTCTTCTTGTTTACAGATTGCTGATTTGTTCACAAAGATGCATTCCATTAAACGTTTCCGTTTTTTAGTTGACAAACTCTCGATGCTCCATGTTAATGCATCGTGAGTTTGAGGGGAGATGTTAGATAATGTTATTATATATTAGTAGTAAGAGTATTTTAGACATTTCTATTCTTTTGTATATATACTCATTGTAACTCTATTGACTTAAATTTGGTTCATTATATGTTATGAAACCCTAAAGTAGTTGTCTCTCTTCTTCCTCTTTTCATTGTTAACACGCAATAAAATGCAAGAAATACAAAGAAACTCGTCCCATTGGAGTGGCTAGGGTAGCACTTTCGGATTTTCATGTTGGCAATGTGTCTTCGAAAACTTGTGTTAAAATTTGAGTTATAGTTTGAGGGATTGGGATGGTAGTAAAAATGGTATTATTAATTTTTCTACGAGGGAGGTGGCACAAGAGGATAATTTGTGTATGGAAAAAGAACAAGGTAAGGAAATAAATATGATGAATTCTAATGGATTTGAGGGTGTGGAGTTTAAGGTGGATAAGAAGAATTATCATTTTTCATTGGGATTTCCACTTTGGTGGAATCAACATGGGAGAGATTGACGTTATTATTTTCATTTTCATTACTTACTACATGTAAATAGATCAAAAAACTTAAATAAAGTTTTTATCGAAATTTGCTTTTAATTAAAGAATAAACATGTTTTGTTAAAGGCCTGAGCACATGTACCGACATCACAAATATTATCATCATCGCTAAGATATTTGCACCTCTTAGAATTGAACTCGGATTTGTAGAATGGTAGAATATTACTCTACCACTATACAACCGGTGCTTGTTGTGAACTTAGTAATGTTATTAATAAGTTCCTTCATGTTCCCAATGCAACGATGTGCTCGACAACTTCGTTGGATGCATAAAGAGAGGTCATTCAATCTTTGACCATGATAGCAAAAGCTCAAATGGATCCGTCTTCCCAAAGTGAAGTATTGCGAAAATTAAGAAACATTATGTAAAATTATATATGGATGATTTATATAATATAAATTTTTAATTTAAAATTTTATAAAATTTATATCAGTTAAAGTATTATTGTGTGATGTAACATTGGTGTAACATTAAATTATTGTAGTTTGATCTCTCATTTATATATATAGATGTCTTAATCCGAGCAACACACAAGTTATACATTGGGTGTTTCGATTCTAATATCGATGATGAAGTTGTGCAACCAACCTATTAACACAAACCCCTAATTACTGACGAACTTCAATTTTTTTTACATGATTATAAAGTTTGATTAATTCTAAGCGACTTGGAAAGAATATTGTATTTCATTTTTGTGATTCCATGTCTTCCACCTAAAAAGATGAAAATGAACATAATGATAAATCTATATCAAATTTTTAAATCAAAATTACGAAACAATACTAAACCAATTATAGATTGACATAACAAGAACATCCTACATGGTAACCAAATATAACACATGGATGGGTATAGCCTTCAATATAACATGGTTTAGTTTTACAACAAAAATTAACATACATTTCTATGCAACAATCTTTGTCTAGAATATAAAGTGTAATTTTCTTGCTCTAATTTGGTTATTTTGTTTTTGCTCTCTAGGTTATTTCAATATTTACACTTATAGGACTCATATTCATTCCTATTGGCCACTATACATGGACATTTATCAAATTATTCGTTGGGGAAACAAAAATATTACCACATTGGGGATCTTGATGCAATTAACCTAGCAGCCGCCGCTGCCCGGCATCCTTCCTAATTCAGTTTTCATATTTTTGATAAGAGAGAGGTAATTTATAATTAATTTTTAGTCGGTAATCACCTTCTCTTAATGTTTTTTTTAATATTTAAATAAGTATTTTTTATATATTAATTTTTTATTTTTTGCAATTTCGTTGTCTCAATGCAGTTTTGTTTTTATGTGCATTTTACTATGACATTATTGTTTTCCGTCTTCAACATTACAACTTTAGAGACACATGTATTTCGAACACTTCAATTTTGTTACAGTTGTCACATTTGTAAACATTTTGCCTTTTATGTTATTAATTTGTTGGATGTTGTGGTTAGGTCCATAAATTCATCTTTTTCGTTTTTAACGATTTTGAATTGTATGGTTATCAATCACTGTAGTTTTCACCATTTTGAATAAAAGAATATCACTTTAGTAAAAATAAAATCAAATTATTCGTTCGACCGAACTTATATAATTGTTTTGAATTGGTCATGTTGGCATATAGATTTTCTTCATTGACATAAAAAATAAATAAATAAATAAAAGTAGCTTCTTCTATCTCCTGTAATTTCGAAAATCTCTAAAATACAATTTTGAATTTGTCAATTCAGAATATTTTTTTTTATAAAATACATCTCTAGATTGATCAATCTAAAAAATATTATAAGTAGAAGAAGAAACTCTTAAAAAAATCATTGAAATCATATGAAAAAAACATCATAGTAAAACAATGGTGAGAATTCATTCTCATCTTGCAGAAAATTTGAATCATTTCAATTCCTTCTATTTTTCACTATATTTTATTTTTTTTGCGTGGGAAGACCAATAATAATGTTTTGCGTCATAAAAAATAACAAAATCAGGTAATGAATGCAACACAATACATTAATTAATATTAATATTTTATAATTTGAAAAAAATGTCGTTGAAGATTAATTCTTTTAGTAAGCACATCATTCTCAATAAAAGTGTTTAAGTATGCCCTTAACATATAAAAAAAAATTGAGAAAACAATTATGGAGAGTTCATTACTTTCAATAGTTCAATTGCATATTTATATGGAGAACCCTTCATCTTGTTGCTCATCCACAAATGATTATTAATATTTGATATCATTCAAATATATCATTTTTATATTTGAAAAGCACTAATTGCCACTATGATGGGGAATATAATACAAGAATACAGTTGCAATGCTATAGAAAACGGAAACAAAATTCTCCCAAATTACAACAACATGCGACGATAAACAATTTATATATATCCGCAAACAAACAAAAACAAAATTTATGTTAGTTTGTTTACTTTAATTAGGAATAGTAAGATTGCAAATTATTTTGAGTTAAGCACAACTTTGTGCTTGTTTTTGTTAAATTTCATGTGTTGCTCTAGTGTGCAAGACTAAGTTTTGAAATGCTCTCAGGTGTTGTAGTACTAGTGCGTGATGGTTTAACTTGAGCAAAATTGTAGACCATTGTACTTCTGAGCTGAAATTGAAATGAGGAGAAAGGGTACAAGCATATATGACAAAATGAGTGGTCCCTTGTTAGGGTGACAGGTGCAAATTTCAAGAAAAAGAAATATTTCTTATTAAGTCTTTTATCTTTCATTACCATTTTAGGGTTGACCCTTTATGTAAAGAGAGAGAGTATAAAGATGACATTAAAAATCTCTTTACTATAGGTCTAATTGTAGTTCCAACTCCATCACCTACCTCCAACTTCCATTCCATTTTCATTCTTCCATAGCATAATTAGAGCAAGATGATGTATCTCTAACTAGAGCAACTGGCGAATTGACAAATCTTTGGTGCTCTATTGGAGATTCACTTAGACTATCTATTTAATACTCATCTGTCATTATAATGAATTTGTACCTAAGTTTCTTGTCTTGCTCACCATGAGCTAAACCATTTATGTTGATTTATGTGGAATTTAATTTGATTATGAATTAGTTATGTTTAAATTCAAGGTCGTCTTAATGTTTTTGGAAACCTTGTTCGAATCTAAGAATTGGCCCCTAAAATCATAAAATTCTAAAATCAATATTCAAGAACATTTGGTAGTGGATGGTGGCGCCTAGTAGAATGCAACAACTGTCACATACTCCATTGGTGGAAATCTGACTATTTATTCTAGACATAAAATAAAAATATACAAATTTAGAGTGTTCAATGTATAAAATTAGTTATTTCAATGCAATTTTTCAAATATTAGGTATACTATTAAAAAAAAATTGAGGTCTTCCCTAATTGGGGTCCTTGGGTCAATGTTTTGGTGTCACACATGTTGATTGTCGATCCTATTTAAATGAGATGCTTATGAATGTTTGTGCACTTTTAGTTCATGAGATTTATTGTCATATATTAATTTAGGGTTTGACAAAGTTAGGTTTATTGATTTGTGAAAGCAAGTAATGAATGGGTGTCTTAAATATAATATGGTAGTGTAGTGAATTGACATATCTCACTAACTTAATCACTTAGACATAAGGATTAGCGCCATAAAGTGAAACTCATATTTTAACTAATTATGACATTAGTATTATGAGAGCTTATACATAAGGGAATATTATTATTTTTTTCTCGTTTATTATGTTGTTGAAAGATAAAACTAGATCAAAAGCACTTAGGTGTTACAACTGCCTCACGCGTCATCACTAGTAACTACAAAATAGTCAAAGAAATATAAATTCAATTTTTTTCATCAATTACACCTCAAACATTATATTTATTTTAATTTTCTTTTCTCTATGTCACATGAATATCATTGTTACCATTTCTCCATTCGCTAATTAATTTAATTTAATGTATTATTTATAAAAATTATATTAAATCAATCATCATGAAAATGATCTTTATTTATTGTTTTATTACTTGTTTGACTCTGTATACTTGCAAAAAAAAAAGTGATATTGACTTTTTCTCGTCTCTCCTTTGGTTATTGCCTCCTATTAAAACTGTCAAAAAGGATTAGCCTGAATGGGCCAGCCCGCTAAAACACATGACTTGTTTCTAATAATTTCAGCCCAAATTTTTCCAGGGCTTTTTAGCCCGGTCCAAATAAATTTGTTACCCATTCTAGTTAGCTCATATGGATATCGGGTAGTCTGGTATCCGTATAACTAATTTTAAAAAAAAATTAGTAAGATTGACCCACATAAAAAATAGTCTAAAAGATATACACCCAACTTAGTTGGTTATAAAATTGGTTTTATATATATATATATATATATATATTTATATATATATATATTTTTTTTTTTTTAAATAATCAATTTCTTTATTTGGTTATATATTTTAAACAATCAATTTCTTTATTTTCTTAAGAGGACAATCATCCAACACTTTGAAAAATGTGAACATTGCTCAACGAGTCTAAAAACACTTATTTTAGAGTCACATTAGAACTATTTAGCACTTTATTTAAATTTTGTTTGAGTTTGGGTTATGTTAGACAAATCTAAATTCAATTGTGTTATGCTAGATAATATCTCTAACTTTTGGATAATTTGAATTTATTTTAATTTGTGTGTTGTTTTGAAAATTTTGAATTGAGTTTGTGTATAAAGAATACTTAATACATAAGTAGTATACCATAATTTTTTTTAAATGGGCATCGAAGAAAATTTTCAAGTTAAAACAATTGCAAATAAATTAAAAGTATAATAAGTAAAAAAAATATTATACAAAATATGTGGGTTACCCGACTAACTCACAACCTATCTTGGACCGACCGTTTATGCGTCGAGTATTCTGTTTTGATAGCTCTACCTCGTATCCCAAAATGTTGTCTTCTTGCACCTGTAATTTGACATCTCTTCAATTAAATAAGTGAGACATATGATGTATTAAATTAGACTTAAATATATGATTGATCTTTGCATATAGACATATTTTTTATTTTAATCTCTTTAATTTTTTTTTTTTGATTATTATCCTTATATATTTTTGTTTTGTTTTTAGTTGTTAATCTTTTGTTTTAATATTTTCAAAAGTAATTGTTATTTAAATTGTTCCCTATAATTTCTTATATCGATGATAACTGAGAGACTAAAATTACATATTATATATACACACACATATATATATATATATATATATATATATTTATTTTGTAGGGACACATTCTAATAAAAACTTATAAAGATTAAAACAAAAGAACAAAGATAAAAAAACTAACAAAAAAAATATTCTGCAAAGATTAAAATGAAATAAAAAAATTTTACAAAGACTAACACTAAAAAATGCATAATTGCAGACATGAATCATATATTTAAATTATTTTAATCTTTCTCGAGATAAAAAAGAACTCTAATACAGGTCTGAATCCAATTCATTTTTATGCTACAAAACATATAATACACTCATTTTATATAAATTTAAGTTTAATCTATCTTAATTTTTTAAAATTATTTGATATTTCATTAAATAATTTCAAATGAATGTATAATAATTTTCTAAAAAATATAAGTAAACATCGATTGTTAGATTATACAACTACTCTAGGGAGTTAAAAATAATTGTTAGATAAAAATATAAGTTTTTATCTTCTTTACCTTATTAGTAGTGTGTTGTACCATCTCCGATCCTACAATCATACTTTCACCGTCCTTATACCAACACAAAGACATTTGACACTTGGCCCGTATAAAGCCTCATATGATGCCATTCCAATACTTGCGTCGAAACTATTGTTGTAAGTAAACTCTACCAACGGAAGTACATCATCCCAACTTCCTCTATCATCTAATACACATGCTCTCAAAAGATCTTCCAATGACTGATTTGTCCTCTCAGTTTGTCCGTCCGTTTGTGGATGGTAAGCTGAACTGAATCTTAGTTTCATTTCCAACGCTTCATGCAATGGTCACCAAAAATGCGATGTGAATTTCGGATCACGATCTGATACAATACTCGACGGTATACCGTGTAATCTTACTTTCTCAACAATGTCGATCTTTGTTAGCTTATCTACTTTATAGATGTTGTTTACTGGTGAAAAGTGTGCAGATTTAGTTAATCGATCCACTATCACCCAAATAAAATCATTCTTTCTCCTTGTTTTTGGCAATCTAGTTATAAAATCCATGGAAATGTTGTCTCACTTCCATTCAGGTATATTTAAAGGTTGCAACATTCCAGCAGGTCGATGATGTTCCACCTTCGCTTTCTGACAAGTTAAACAAGTTGATACATACTCTGCTACATGTCTCTTCATTCCTGACCACCAATAATTCTGCCTCAAATCCTGATACATCTTTGTTGCTCTAGGATGAATACTCAATTTACTCTTATGAGCCTCTTCTAAAATTATTTTCCTCATATCTGCAATTTCTGGTACACAAATCCTACTATTACATCTCAAAATATTATCAGGTCCAATCTTAAAATCAGTTGTCTTCGCTTGCATTATTAAGTTCCTCTTCTCTTGAATTAAGACATCATCTTGAGAATTCCCAATGTCTTTAAGTAGTCCACTCGAAACCTTCATCATTCCGAATTTCAAAATTTCTGGTGCAAATTCTACGTTCAAGTGTAGGTCTCTAAATGCTTCCCACAACTCTTGTTGTCTAGCCATCATTGTTGAAGATACTGACACACTTTTTCTACTCAATGCATCAGCCACTACATTGGCCTTCCCAGGGTGGTACTGCAGTGTGAAATCAAAATCCTTGAGAGTCTCCATCCATCGTCTCTAACGCATGTTCAATTCCTTCTGATCAAACAAATATTTCAAACCTTTATGGTCACTGAACAATGTGAACGTGCATCCGTAAAAAATAGCGTCTCCAGATTTTCAATGCAAAAACTACAGCAGCAAGCTCCAAGTCATGAGTAGGATAATTTCTTTCATGAATCTTCAATTGCCTTGAGGCGTAAGCTACAACTTTCTTGTGTTGCATCAGAACACATCCCAAACCTTGGTGAGACGCCTCACAGTAAACTTCATATGGTTCTACCAAATACTGGTGAGGTTGTCAACTTTCTCTTTAGTAACTGAAAATTTTCCTCACACTTCTCCGTTCAGGCGAACGGTTGACCCTTTCAAGTAAGTTGTGTCAATCGAGCTACAATCTTAGCAAAACCTTCAATAAACCTCTTGTTGTACCATGCCAGTCCTACGAAACATAAAGTAAGAGTAATAACCGCACCAGGTTTGCCCTCAACTCAACATACATGATAGAACTTGCTTCGTCATGCTTCCGTGAAGAAAATGTCGTCTATCCCTTTTCATAAATATTTAATAACCTTACGTGCTTTCATAGTCGGTAAGACTCGTGCGTTCCATTCAACATGATTTTGTTTACTATCAACAAGAGATTAAGGATGACCAATTCCTCAATTTTTCAATATGTAGCCAACAACCATGATTGTGGCTTAGACTATCTTAACCGAACTGTAATAGCGCTCCTTTAACTTCGATACAAGCCTCTTTCGTTGATACCTAAGCACCAAATGCTATTCCAAATGGAATCCCTATCTTCTCAATAATTTCAGGGTGTTCACACCTCTTTGACAATTATCAAACTTCATCCAGTCTTATCCTGAAATCTGCCAGGTGGACATCTGATACTCTTCTTAAAAAGCTGTCCACTTAGATCCTTACATGAAATCGCCTATCCGTCTAACATTAATCCATCCATACTCATCATCTTCGAGTTATCACCAACATCATAACATCTATGTCCTTGGAACCACTTCATAAATTTCATGCCGTCGTGATTCCCTTAGACCCTACCTGACAATTCGTCATTTCGAAGATCTTTTCCACTTCATGAATCCTCTTATCAGCTTTTTCTGAGTTATCACCACCCTTGAACTTTGGAGGATGGTAACAACGAAAATCCTCCAATCCCCCTAACAC
>NC_021165.2:50267323-50274485 GCF_000331145.2 Cicer arietinum
CTTTCCCTCTTCTCCAGATCTTGTAGAGTCCTGGGAGCTGTCTGTGCATCAACATAAGCGTTATTCATTGCTTCAACCTTTTGATCATTCCTATTGATGTTGACCTTTGCAGCGTCGTTCCTTCTTGGGGAGGAATTGTTTCCTCAAAACCAAAATCAAGAAGAAATCTTAATACCACTTAGAATAATTCCAAAACTAACTTCCAACTACACCAACACAATGAAACTACATCGAACCCGACAACTCGGAGAAATTACCCTGATGCATGATCAGATAACGACTCCTAACCTACAGGTTGACCTACAATCTATAACCCAAACTCCATAGCCCAAAAGAAATCAAAACCAAGGCTCTGATACTACAATTGTAACACCCTGATTTTTAACAATGCGAGTGTATTTTTTTTAAACAAATAGAAATCGAATTTCTTAAAAAAAGGAAGAAACACATTTTGATAAAATATTTAAGTCGTAATATAACGACAAAAGTCAACAAATATTTACAAGCAGCGGAATAGTTTTTGAAATAAAAATACAAAGTATTTAAACATCAAAATACACCGTGGCTATGAGGCCTATAAGACATAGCTCATACCCCTGGGGTATTCTCGGCAGACACCTGTACAAAAGCACTGCCCCAAGAATTTTAACTCCCTCACGTCACATCAAAAAGTGGTACATGGACTCATCAAAATAAAAGTCTAGTTGATAATATGAGGTATAGGTACAGTCTTCCAAATTGAAATAAATACATACACCAAAGAAAGACATATATCCCCTATACAACCATCTAATCTGATCATGATTCAAAAAACTATACAACTCGGGTGATCTCCACGAGTCCCGCAAGATCCTTCTGACACATGAACGATCAAGTATGTCTAACTACGTGTCCATCTCTAGGGTACTACTCGGTAGGACGATCCTGGTTCTCATTAGAGGGCAAAACCCAGATTTCAACAATAATTGTAAAGGTCACCAACCAAAATTAACAAATAACACTTAGCATTTAAATTTTAAATGCACAAAATAACCTTTCATCTTAGCATACTCCTTGAAAGGGTTTTCATATGCCAAACATGCATAATCAAAGTTGAAAAATGAAGTTCTAAAAAACTGCACTGTCGTATTCGAATACAACATCCTTGTATTCGAATATAGTGCTATTTCATAAGTCAGTAGCAAAAAACGCACATCTGTAGTCGACTACGAGACATGATGTAGTCGAATACGAGACAGGATGTCAGCAGCAAAAACATCACCACTGTATTCGAATACAACATTCTTGTAGTCGAATACAGTGTTGTTTCTGAAGTCAGTAGACAAATAGGGACATCTGTATTCGAATACAACCTTCTTGTATTCGAATGCACATCAGAAAACATGCAGAAATCAGTTTTGAAACGTTTCAAAAAGGTTTCGCAATCAATCAACACTTACAACAAATCCAAAACAATCACATTAATCAATTAAAGGCACAATCACAACAACAACTGAGTATACACACACAATCATAACATTAAATCAACCATGACTCGCGTGTCACGCACCCTAAATGCAATGCGTATAAACCAAAATGCATGGACTCGAAATTTCAAACCAAACCCTCCTCGAAGGGATGTAAATCATAATTGTACCGCCTATCACAGGCCTTGTACTAAATTATCAAGATGACACCTATCACGGGTCAGCACAATTTACTAAAAACGTAAATCGTAAATGTACCGCCTATGACAGGCCAGTAGTACTATTTACCGAGGTGCCACCTATAACGGGTCATCATGATTTACAAAAATGTGCAGTGTATCGCGAACCTTCACGACGCGAAAATCCCCGCAAGGATAAGATGAACTAACATATCACATGGAATCATCTCCTGGCCCATCCGATCACCACTACCACCATGGCCCATCTGGTCGCCATGTACTATGAAATGCATGAGCATACTCTAACTCTTTCCACAACAATCATTAAGTAAATGCAGCTATCAAAAGATTCCCCATTTTTAATACTCGTTTAACACTAATGATTTTTCAAATACCACACAGAGCATACTCTAACATATTCTCAAATTCAATCCACAATTCACACCAAATCATATTAATTCATTTTTCCACAGAATCCACACATAATTATGAACACATCAATCACAACAAACATAACATAAATCATCACAAACCACACTTCAAAACACACCGAAAACACATCAATATTAATTATGACAGGTAATACTTCAAATGACAAGTTATCCTTCAGTTGAATTGTGTCTGGTTCGATCACATGAGAAGGACCGACAAGGTATTTCCAAACTGCGACAAATGAAACACGTCGTGGATATTGGACAGTATCGGAGGGAATGCAATCCGATAAGCAACAGGTCCAATTCGTGCAGAAATCTGATATGGTCCATTGAATTTCGGAGTCAATTTCTTCAATTTCAAGGCTCTACCAACTCCAGTAGTAGGCATGACTCTTAGAAATACACGGTCTCCCTGTTCGAATTCTAGGAGTCTGCGACACTTGTCCGCATAACTCTTCTAACGATCTTGTGAAGTCTTCATTTTCTCCTTTAGCTTCTTTACCTTATCAGTAGTCTGTTGTACTATCTCCGGTCCTACAATCATACTTTCACCGTCGTTATACCAACACAAAGGCGTTTGACACTTGCGCCCGTATAAAGCCTCATATGGTGCCATACCAATACTTGCGTGAAAACTATTGTTGTAAGTAAACTCTACCAACGAAAGTACATCATCCCAACTTCCTCTATCATCTAATACACATGCTCTCAAAAGATCTTCCAAGGACTGATTTATCCTCTCAGTTTGTCCGTCTGTTTGTGGATGGTAAGCTGAACTCAATCTTAGTTTTGGTTCCAACGCTTCATGCAATGCTCCCCAAAAATGCGATATGAATTTCGGATCATGGTCTGCTACAATACTCGACGGTACTCCGTGTAATCTCACAATCTCAGCAATGTAGATCTCTGTTAGCTTATCTACCTTATAAATGGTATTTACTGGTGAAAAGTGTGCAGATTTAGTTAATCGATCCACTATCACCCAAATAGAATCATTCTTTCTCCTTGTTTTCGGCAATCCAGTTATAAAATCCATGGAAATGATGTTCCACTTCCATTCAAGTATATCTAAAGGTTGCAACATTCCAGCAGGTCGATGATGTTCCACCTTTGCTTTCTGACAAGTTAAACAAGTTGATACCTACTCCGCTACATATCTCTTCATTCCTGGCCACCAATAATTCTGCCTCAAATCCTGACACATCTTTGTTGCTCCAAGATGGATACCAAAATTTACTCTTATGAGCCTTTTCTAAAATTGTTTTCCTCATATCTGCAATTTCTGGTACATAAATCCTACTATTACATCTCAAAATATTATTAGGTCCAATCTTAAACTCAGTTGTCTTCGCTTGCATTATTAAGTTCCTCTTCTCTTGAATTAAGACATCATCTTGAGAATTCTCAATGTCTTCAAGTAGTTCAATCGAAATCTTAATCATTCTGAATTTCAAAATTTCTGGTGCAAATTTTACGTTCAAGTGTAGGTGTCTAAATGCTTCCCACAACTCTTGTTGTCTATCCATCATTGTTGAAGATACTGACACGCTTTTTCTACTCAACGCATCAACCACTACATTGGCCTTCCCAGGGTGGTACTGCAGTGTGAAATCAAAATCCTTGTTAGTCTTCATCCATCATCTATGACGCATATTCAATTCCTTCTGATCAAACAAATATTTCAAACCTTTATGGTCACTAAACACTATGAACGTGCATCCATATAAATAGTGTCTCCATATTTTCAATGCTAAAACTACAACAGCAAGTTCCAAGTCACGAGTAGGATAGTTTGTTTCATGAATCTTCAATTGCCTTGAGGCGTAAGCTACAACTTTCTTGTGTTGCATCAGAGCACATCCCAAACCTTGGTGAGACGCCTCACAGTAAACTTCATATGGTTCTTCTGATTGCGGTAATACTGATACTGGTGAGGTTGTCAACTTTCTCAATTTGTCAATAAGTAGCCAACAACCATGATTGTGGCTTAGACTATCTTAACTGAACTGTAATAGCGCTCATTTAACTTTGATACAAGCCTCTTTCGTTGATACCTAAGCACCAAATGCTATTCCAAATGGAATCCCTATCTTCTCAATAATTTCAGGGTGTTCACACCTCTTTGACAATTATCAAACTTCATCCAGACTTATCCTGAAATCTATCAGGCGAACATCTAATACTCTTCTTAAAAAGCCCTCCACTTAGATCCTTACATGAAATCGCCTATCCGTCTAACGTTAATCCATCCATACTCATCATCTTCGAGTTACCACCAACAACATAACATCTATGTCCTTGGAACCACTTAATAAATCCCATGCCCTAATGATTCACTTAGACCCTACTTGACAATTCGTCATTTCAAAGATCTTTCCCACTTCTTGAATCCACTTATCAGCTTTTTCTGAGTTCTCACCACCATTGAACTTTGGAGGATAGTAACAACGAAAATCCTCCAATCCCATTGACACAACAACACAAATCTCCCTTTCCCTCTTCTCCAGATCTCACAAAGTCTTGGCAGCTATCTGTGCATCAACAAAAGCGTTATTCATTGCTTCAACCTTTTGATCATTCCTATTGACGTTGACCTTTGCAACGTCATTCCTTCTTGGAGGCATTGTTTCCTCAAAACCAACATCAAGAAGAAATCTTAATACCACTTAGAATAATTCCAAAAGTAACTTCATACTA
This sequence comes from Cicer arietinum, assembly GCF_000331145.2. NCBI lineage: Eukaryota > Viridiplantae > Streptophyta > Magnoliopsida > Fabales > Fabaceae > Cicer > Cicer arietinum. Next base: position 50,272,100 of record NC_021165.2, read on the forward strand.
CACCAACACAATGAAACTACATCGAACCCGACAACTCGGACAAATTACCCCAACGCATGATCAGATAACGACTCCCAACCTACAGGTTGACCTATAATCTATAACCAAAACTCCACAGCCCCAAAGAAATCTGATACCACAATTGTAACACCCCGATATTTAACAGCGCGAGTGTGTATTTTTTTTAAACAAATAGAAATCGAATTTCTTAAATAAAGGAAGAAATACATTTGGATAAAATATTTAAGTCGTAATATAACGACAAAAGTCAACAAATATTTACACACAGTAGAATAGTTTTTGAAATAAAAATCCAAAGTATTTAAACATCAAAATACACCAAGGCTATAAGGCCTATCAGACATAGCTCACACCCCTGGGGTATTCTCGACAGACACCTGTACAAAAGCACTTCCCCAAGAATTTTAACTCCCCCACGTCACATCAAAAAGTGGTACATGGACCCATCAAAATAAAAGTCTAGCTGGAAATATGAGGTATAGGTACAGTCTTCCAAATTCAAATAAATACATACACCAAAGAAAGACATATATCCCCTATACAACCATCTAATCTGATCATGATTCAAAAAACTATACAACTCGGGTGATCTCCACGAGTCTAGCAAGATCCTTCTGACACAACACCGGTCAGGTATGTCTAACAACGTGTCCATCTCTAGGGTACTACTCGGTAGGACGATCCTAGTTCTCATCTGAGGGAAAAGCCCAGATTTCTACAATAATTGTAAAGGTCATCAACCGTAGTTAACAAATAACACTTAGCATTTAAATTTTAAATGCACAAAATAACCTTTCATCTTAGCATACTCCTTGAAAGGGTTTTCATATGCCGATCATGTATAATCAAAGTTGAAAAATGAAGTTCTAACAAAACTGCACTGTCGTATTGGAATACAACATCTTTGTATTCGAATACAGTGCTATTTCATAAGTTAATAGAAAAAACAACACATCTGTAGTTGACTACGAGACATGATGTAGTCGAATACGAGACAGGATGTCAGCAGCAAAAACAGCACCACTGTATTCGAATACATCATTCTTGTAGTCGAATACAGTGTTGTTTCTGAAGTCAGTAGCCAAATCAGGATATCTGTATTCGAATACAACCTTCTTGTATTCGAATACACATAAGAAAAAGTGCAAAAATCAGTTTTGAAATGTTTCGAAAAGGTTTTGCAATCAATCAACACTTATAACAAATCCAAAACAATCACACTTAGCAATTAAAGGCACAATCACAACAACAACTGAGTATACACACGCAATCATAATATTAAATCAACCATGACTCTCGTGCCACACACCCTAAATGCAATGCGTATATGCCAAAATGCATGGACTCAGAATTCCAAACCAAACCCTCATCGAAGGGGTGTAAATCATAATTTTACTGCCTATCACATGCCTTGTACTAAATTATCGAGGTGCCACCTATCACGAGTCAGCACGATTTACTAAAAATGTAAATCATAAATGTACCACCTATCACAGGCAAGTAGTACTATTTACCGAGGTGCCACCTATCACGGGTCAACACGATTTACAAAAATATGCAGTCTATCGCGAACCTTCACGACTCGATAATCCCCGAAAGGATAAGATGAACCAACATATCACATAGAATCATCTCGTGGCCCATCCGGCCACCACTACCACCATGGTCCATCTGGTCGCCATGTACTATGAAATGCATAAGCATACTCTGAATCTTTCCACAACAATCATTAAGTAAATGCAGCTATTAAAAGATTCCTCATTTTTAATACTCATTTAACACTAATGATTTTTCAAATACCACACAGAGCATACTCTAACATATTCTCAAATTCAATCCATAATTCACACCAAATCATATCAATTCATTTTTGCACAAAATCCACACATAAAACACATCTATCACAACAAACATAAATCATCACAAACCACACTTCAAAACACACCGAAAACAAATTCCACTGATTCACACATAACTGAATTAAATTCATTTTCTACAAATTCACAACTCAAATACATCAAATTTCTTTTCCATAATCTCACATATAAGGTCCTAAATGCACACTAAAATTTTGGAAGGAGCCCTTACCTCAACGGTAGCTTTAATATCGATATATAGCACCGCGATTAATTCTGGTAAAAACTTTGTTCGCGTCTTCGCTTCCGAAGTTGGCTCACTATCACCGTAGCATGGAGGTGAGCAAATTTACCTTCTATCACTCCTGGAAACGAAGCTTAGATCTAGAAGAAACGTGAGGATTTGTGTTTGACGGCTTTGAAATCACCAATACCGTTTTCGAATCCGAGAAGAAGAATGAAGTTGAGAAATCCTTGCTTTCTTACCCACCAAGCCTTGGGTTTCTTTT